>NC_079168.1:71465819-71485819 GCF_947568905.1 Ostrea edulis | reverse complement strand
AGAATGATTTGCTGGTCAGAGTACTTTGATTTTCTTAATATGATAATGCAACTGTTGTCTTTGATCAATAATACCATAAAACAGAATAGGGCACCAGGAATTATTTTTAATCATAATATCCCTATAATTTTCCAAACTAATGAAAATGTTTTGCAAGAAAGAGCAATCTTTAATGCATCGAGTTCAACATTGACTTTGTTGAAAAAGTTAGAGTTATCCCTCTTTGATACATTATTACATATAAATGTAGATCTTCGTTAATATACTGACAGTTCTATATGTAAATATTGTAGTATGGTAATTCATCAAAGAAGGATAACTCAAAATTTTTCAACACAGTCTTGTGCATTATGGCAATGTTGAACACGCATTAGAAATTGCTCCATTCAATTGAATAATATGGGCAAGCATGCAGCAAAGAAATGATTTGTAAAGGGAGGGAATCAGTGGAGAAAGATGAATGCTCTGGATGAACTGCATTTGATCAGTACCAGATAAATTGCTAGGTGAATAATGTGTGCCTCATCAAGTAAATGACTGAAGATGTCAATAACTCTGATATCCCTGTAATAACTGACTAAAGATGTCAATAACTCTGATATCCCTGTAATAACTGACTAAAGATGTCAATAACTCTGATATCCCTGTAATAACTGACTAAAGATGTCAATAACTCTGATATCCCTGTAATAACTGACTGAAGATGTCAATAACTCTGATATCCATGTAATAACTGACTAGAGATGTCAAAAACTCTGATATCCTTGTAATAACTGACTAAAGATGTCAATAACTCTGATATCCCTGTAATAACTGACTGAAGATGTCAATAACTCTGATATCCCTGTAATAACTGACTAAAGATGTCAATAACTCTGATATCCCTGTAATAACTGACTAAAGATGTCAATAACTCTGATATCCCTGTAATAACTGACTAGAGATGTCAATAACTCTGATATCCCTGTAATAACTGACTAAAGATGTCAATAACTCTGATATCCCTGTAATAACTGACTAAAGATGTCAATAACTCTGATATCCCTGTAATAACTGACTAAAGATGTCAATAACTCTGATATCTTTGTAATAACTGACTAAAGATGTCAATAACTCTGATATCCTTGTAATAACTGACTAAAGATGTCAATAACTCTGATATCCTTGTAATAACTGACTAAAGATGTCAATAACTCTGATATCCTTGTAATAACTGACTAAAGATGTCAATAACTCTGATATCCCTGTAATAACTGACTAAAGATGTCAATAACTCTGATATCCCTGTAATAACTGACTAGAGATGTCAATAATTCTGATATCCCTGTAATAACTGACTAGAGATGTCAATAACTCTGATATCCCTGTAATAACTGACTAAAGATGTCAATAACTCTGATATCCTTGTAATAACTGACTAAAGATGTCAATAACTCTGATATCCCTGTAATAACTCTGATATCCCTGTAATAACTGACTGGAGATGTCAATAACTCTGATATCCTTGTAATAACTGACTAAAGATGTCAATAACTCTGATATCCCTGTAATAACTGACTAGAGATGTCAATAACTCTGATATCCCTGTAATAACTGACTAAAGATGTCAATAACTCTGATATCCCTGTAATAACTGACTAGAGATGTCAATAACTCTGATATCCCTGTAATAACTGACTAAAGATGTCAATAACTCTGATATCCCTGTAATAACTGACTAGAGATGTCAATAATTCTGATATCCCTGTAATAACTGACTAGAGATGTCAATAACTCTGATATCCCTGTAATAACTGACTGAAGATGTCAATAACTCTGATATCCCTGTAATAACTGACTAGAGATGTCAATAACTCTGATATCCCTGTAATTGAGCTTTACTGTTCATTCTGTCTTGGATTTCTCAAATAATCTAAAACTTAAGTTTGAGTTTTCTTTTATTTGAGCGGTCAAAATTCGAGTAAAATCTCAGACTTAAGTCCAAGTTTGAACTTAAGTTCTTTTACGAGAAACCCAGGCCTGTTTTATCCCACCTTCTAATTTTTCATCAGACAAGTCTTCGGTTTTCTCTAGTTCGACTCCCTCTACTTTTGCTGTAATTTCATCTAACAGAGCCTTCTGTTTCTGAGTGTCAACCTACAACACAATAAAGCACAATCCTGGTTCAAAGGTCACAGACATCAATTATCATCCTCTGATGAACTCTAACGACTTGTAAAGTCAGTGCTGTCAGAACTCAGTAAGACAGAATGTTTCTAAAATCATTTCTGAGGCCTAAATTAAACCTGAGAAGCAGACAACAATAAAGCCAATTACTTGCACAGGCGCTGTAGAAAGCCTAGAAGCTCGAGAGTTGGCTCGAGATACTCGACGACTTGTTTTCTGAGATATCACAACTTCTTCTTTCTCTTCTTCTTTCTCTTCCTTCTCCTCTTCTTCCATCTTCCTGCAATTTTAAAGGAAAGTCACTTCTAAACGATTCATCACACAATCACCTCATATAAATTCATCACACAATCACCTCATATAAATTCATCACACAATCACCCATTAAAGATTCATCAGTCACCTCTTAACAATTCATTACAGTCACCTCTTAATGATTAAATCCCCTAGAATCCGGGTCAGAATAGGTTCTCAGTACCCCTTGCTTATCGCAAGAGGTGACTAAATGGGGCAGTCCTTCAGATGAGACTGCAAAAAACGAGGTCCCGTGTCACAGCAGGTGTGGCACAAAAAAGATCCCTCCCTGCTCACAGGTCAAAAAATGCCGAGCATAGGCCTAAATTTTGCAGCCCTTCACCAGCAATGGTAATGTCTCCATATGAGTGAAATATTCTCAAGAGGGACATTAAACAATATTCAATCAATTAGTCTTAATGATTCATCACATCACCTCTTAATTCATCACATCACCTCTTAATGAATCACATCACCTCTTAATTCATCACATCACCTCCTAATTCATCACATCACCTCTTAATGAATCATAGTCACCTCTTAATGAATCATAGTCACCTCTTAATGAATCATAGTCACCTCTTAATGAATCACATCACCTCTTAATGAATCACATCACCTCTTAATGAATCACATCACCTCTTAATTCATCACATCACCTCTTAATGAATCATAGTCACCTCTTAATGAATCATAGTCACCTCTTAATTCATCACAGTCACCTCTTAATTCATCACATCACCTCTTAATTCATCACATCACCTCTTAATGAATCATAGTCACCTCTTAATGAATCATAGTCACCTCTTAATTCATCACATCACCTCTTAATTCATCACATCACCTCTTAATGAATCATAGTCACCTCTTAATGAATCATAGTCACCTCTTAATTCATCACATCACCTCTTAATGAATCATAGTCACCTCTTAATTCATCACATCACCTCTTAATTCATCACATCACCTCTTAATGAATCATAGTCACCTCTTAATTCATCACATCACCTCTTAATGAATCATAGTCACCTCTTAATTCATCACATCACCTCTTAATTCATCACATCACCTCTTAATGAATCATAGTCACCTCTTAATGAATCATAATCACCTCCTAATTCATCACATCACCTCTTAATTCATCACATCACCTCTTAATTCATCACATCACCTCTTAATGAATCATAGTCACCTCTTAATGAATCATAGTCACCTCTTAATTCATCACATCACCTCTTAATGAATCATAGTCACCTCTTAATTCATCACAGTCACCTACCAATTCATCACAATCCCTCTAATGATTCATCACAGTCACCTCTTAATGACTCACCACATAATCACCTCTTAATGACTCACCACATAATCACCTCTTAATGACTCACCACATAATCACCTCTTAATGACTCACCACATAATCACCTCTTAATGACTCACCACATAATCACCTCTTAATGACTCACCACATAATTACCTCTTAACAATTCATCACACAGTTACCGTTGACCATTTTATTACACAATCACCTGCAAACAACTCGTAGCAAAATTACCTCCTAACAGTTAATCAATGGGGGAAAAAATAAAGTAAATAAGTGCCATCTAAGTAGTCAACTTTTGATGATAGTCTTATTGTAATCCTTAAACAAGAATTGTCAGAAGACAACATAACATGTCGAGAAGCATGACTATACTTAACCTATCGTTCAAACAGTTAACGTTTCAGAAAAATAGGTCAAAGTCCAAGGTTACAAGGTTAAAAGTTTTGATACCATATCAAAGGTCATTTCCTTAAAGTGTGACTCTAACACTGGGGTCATGACAATAGCTCTCCGTACAGTCGACCCGGCGAGCTAAAAATTATTACATTGAGTTGGCTTTCAATAAGAATTTTACTCGGAATACAAAAACCATTTGGTCAGTACATCATACTAACTTGACATATGCTGGGTCAAGCTTTCGCTCTCTGTGAACCAGAACTTTGATCATGTTGACTCTTCTCTCATTACCCATTCTGGACCGGGGCTTAGTAGACGAATTAATATCCTCCTCGACCTCATCATTTGGGATTCTGAACCTACATTATTGTAAATCAAGGTAAATCTTGACTTATGTCATCTACAGAACAGTATGTAAATATGATGTTAGTCTCCCAATAAATTCAAAACATTACTAAACCACACTTTATTTGCAAGAACACGATATTTACGCATAATTTTGTGAGACTAATCATTCAGGAGAATTTAAAGTTCTCACGAATAAAATCTAAAATATAGAAGACGTAAGCAAGAAATAATGATTCGATCACTGAAGTTGTCTTGTGATTAAATATACATCATTGTATCCTTGCAAAATAAGGTCTCACAAAATAAAAGTGATTTACTGTGGTATGTATCTATGATGTAAATATTAGATAATGACATTGATAGATTACGACAGATATAAACATGATGAAATCATTGTTGTGTACAATGTCTCATGTGACTGTACTTACACTTTCTCCACCCCTCCCTTCTGAACATCCCAGAACACGATAGTACCATCAGTACAGCCTGTTATCAGAGTGTCCTCCGTGTACATTGTGAAACAAGATATGTCATGGGAACTCAGAATATAGTCCTACAGATATCAAAGACTCATCTATTCATTTATTAGTATTATAACATGATTAAAATCAAAATCTCTTTCCTACATGTAATGCTGAGTCACAAACAGGTGAAATTTGGAAGATTACATATATATACAATCCTGTCTAAAGCACGGGCCCAATCACACTTGTTCAGCATGTCTGTCTGTCTAGAGCCCGGGCCCAATCACACTTGTTTAGCATGTCTGTCTACAGCCCGAGCTAGGGCTGTATCAATATACCGGTATACCGATATGTATCGGTATTATGCTATCTGGCAATACACGATACAGAAGCAAGTCGGTATTTCGATACGAGTTCGGGTTTGGATCGGCGTTCAAAAATTAGTTTACAATGTCTTCGAAGAAAAGTAAAGTTTGGAAAGTAAAGTTTCGAAAAACAGAAAAATAATAAGTTTGCAACTTGTAATATCTGCAAGGATATGGTTACAGCATCTGGAGGAACAACTAACCTAAGTGTTCACTTACTCCGCCATCATAAAATAAATTTGCAACATAAAATTTGGCCGTTGCCTCAGAGAGAGTGTTTAGTACGACTGGAGACATCGTTTCTGCAACGAGGGCCTGTTTGAGTCCAGAACGTGTGAATGAATTAGTTTTTTTGAAGAAAAATATGAAATTTTAAAATGTTGACTGTTAATTATTCATGATATGAATAGTATTGAATACTGATGTCTTATTTAATTTTTTTTCTCTATTTTTCTGCTTCTTTTTCTCTTGGATCATGGACTCAAACAGGTCCTTGTTGTTATTTGTTGAAATAAACTGTAAAAAATCAGTTGTTTCATTGTTTAATACAGTGTTTCTTGAAAAAAAAAGGCCAAATAAAGAATAGGTACAATATATTGGATATCGGAATTATATGTATTGTATCGAAATTTTGGCACCAATACACAGCCCTAGCCCGAGCCCAATCACACATGTTCAAAATGTATGTCTAGAGCCCGGGCCCAATCACACAATGTTCAAATTATGTCAGTCTACAGTCCGGACCCAATCACAATTGTTCAGCATGTCTGTCTAAAGCCTGGGCCTAATCACACTTCAATGGTTCAGCATGTCTGTCTAAAGCCCAGGCCCAATCACACATGTTATCTGTCTGTCTAGAGCCCGGGCCTAATCATACATGTTCAATATCTCTGTCTAATACCCAGGCTCAATCACACATATCTGTCTGTCTAGAGCCCGGGCCCAATCACGCATGTTCAATAAGTCTGTCTAAAGCCCAGGCTCAATCACACATGTTATCTGTCTGTCTAGAGCCCGGGCCCAATCACACACGTTCAATATGTCTGTGAACTACACAGTCTCAGGACTACTTTGTATATTGTCAGTACCTTTTTAAACATAGATCCTACATGTGAAGATTTCCTTGACCCCATTGTTTCCTGTGTGGTTTGACCTATATCTGGTAGTGGCTCAGAGGCAGGAAATGGGTCATCTCTGGGGGTAATTCCCGACTCTGCTGTCCAGTAATACACGTCCAAAAACTCACTGACCACTGGCAGGTCATAATTCTCATTGGTGTCCTGTAGAAAAAAATATATAAAGTGAAATTGAAACTGATCAGAGATCTCTTTATAATCAAAATGAAAATGATCAGCTATTTATGTCTGCTGATTTCATTTCAGCATTCTAATAAAAATGTGAATGGATGAATTCTAATTTATCAACCTTGGGAGTTATTCTAGATGCGTATTTTCAGATGGAACACTCACTAGGAATAAAGAGTTCTTGAATTATAATATTTCAAACAAATTACCAGGAGCATCTTGATTTTATTGTTCCATCCCACTGCCAGTAAAACTCGGTCCCCTTGGTAGTAGGTGTATGCCATTCCCACAATGCTGATATCCTCATCTGTTTGTCGACCTGATTTCTTTTTTATTACCTGCCCCGACCCAAAGTCCCACACTTTTATGGAGCCTGTAAGCCAAGAAAACATATACCATGCACATATGATTGATCAGTTCTATCAAAATTACTAGATATACTCATACATGCCAGGTTTTTGAATTGTAAAAGAGGAAGATTTTATTTGGCCGTGGGTTTGGGGGTCGACTAGGCCACCAATGGGGTTCAGGGGCAGAGCCATATAAAAAAAATCACACATACATTTTTCACAATAAGCAAATCTCCTTCCTTTTTTGGATTGATTAATGCCCGGATACGTTTTATATTCATTCCTGGTCATATTGTTTTTTATTCTTCTGACCGCTATTCGACTGTTCGTCAGAGTCATTGCTTATTTACAAACTAAAAATGTTTGATCCCCTGTGCATTTGACATTACCAAACAGCTTCAACACAATTACAAACACTTACATGATTGCAAGTATAAAATCAGAACCTGTATTGGATGAATCAGAAATCTCGAACATATCTTTGGAAACGCGTAGGGCATATTTCAGTCACGTTTTCTGTACAAATTACAAGCAAATCGGAAGACAAGACATTTATGGATACTGATTTACATTATGTTGCGAGTCTCACCATCTAATCCGCCCGTGGCCATCCTGTAGCCAGACCTGTCCAGACAGAGAGCGGTCACCTCCACATTGTCATCATGGGCATTGTTGATTGTCCCAACCCTTTTCCCTGACTCCAGCTCCCAGATCTAAAGGAAGCAAAATTATTCTCTATATGCAGTTACTCTATAAAGGATATACTACATAAAATCAATATAATAATCTTAAAAGATTTTTTATATTCTAGTTTATTAAATGGTATACTTTGATATTCCTTATTTAAAGAATATGACCTTAGTATGAGATTCTGTACACATGGTGATGACCTCGTTATATGACCTTGATGTGAAATTCATTTGATCTTTAGATGAGACTCTGTACACATGGTGATGACATATGACCTTGATGTAAGATTTATACTTATGGTGATAACCCAATCATATGAAATTGATGTGAGACTCTTCATACCTCAAGATGACCTCAACATATGAACTTGATGTGAGATATGAGATTCTGTACACATGGTGATGACCTCATTATATGACCTTGATGTGAGATTCTGTATACATGGTGACGACCTCATTATATGACCTTGATATGAGATTCTGTACACATGGTGATGACTTCAATATATGACCTTGATATGAGATTCTGTACACATGGTGATGACCTCATTATATGACCTTGATATGAGATTCTGTACACATGGTGATGACCTCATTATGTGACTGATATGAGATTCTGTACACATGGTGATGACCTCATTATATGACCTTGATATGAGATTCTGTACACATGATGATGACCTCATTATATGACCTTGATGAGATTCTGTACACATGGTGATGACTAGTACTTGCCTTGATATGAGATTCTGTACACATGGTGACGACTTGGTTTAATTCTTTGTTTAGTATAACATGACTTATGGGTCGGTCATGTGTGTGGGGGACTTGCATTGTGTCTTGAACAGCTCGAGTTAAAGGCCAAGAGTCTATCACACTGGATCCTAAGAGTACATAAAACAAAAATAAATACATATATGTTTATCCAGTATACACATACATTGTACATACACACATAAATACCAAGGATAACCCATGAAAGCTCGAAAGCTTATTTCCAATAGGGTCCTTTGATGCACGGATGTTGCATTTGTGTGGGAGGAAACCGGAGAACCCGGAGGAAATTTACATGTCTGAGCAGGCGACCGCTATACCCTCTCACACACAACCACTGCCAATCACGGGAATCGATTGTCGCAGCAGTGAGAAGCAAGAGCGCTACCCGGACAACAATGTCAAATTTCCTTTCTTTTGTGTACTAACTACTGTCACTTTGTACATCATTGACAAGGATGTAGTTTAATACTGTGTATAGGATTATTTTCGCCCCGTGTTATTTTCACCTTTCTACACTTGCCAACAGTTTCTGCAAGAAAACAGTTTTGCCCACTCTTAAATTTGCCCTGAGTGACGAGAGGGAAAGGGAAAAAAATAAAATGGGGGCGAAAATTTCCTTGTATATAGTAATACCTGTTAACAGTCTATCATGCTTTGTGTCAAATATCATGGAATAAATTCTCTTTTCACCAGGCCTCTCCTCATTGTCAGTGAAAACCTGGAAGTAAAATGATGTGTGTTGATATATACATGTAAGCATTAACTGTAAATCTGTATACATGTAAGCATTAACTGTAAATCTGTATACATGTAAGCATTAACTGTAAATCTGTATACATGTAAGCATTAACTGTAAATCTGTATACATGTAAGCATTAACTGTAAATCTGTATACATGTAAGCATTAACTGTAAATCTGTATACATGTAAGTATTAACTGTAAATCTGTATACATGTAAGCATTAACTGTAAATCTGTATACATGTAAGTATTAACTGTAAATCTGTATACATGTAAGCATTAACTGTAAATCTGTATACATGTAAGCATTAACTGTAAATCTGTATACATGCAAAGAAAAAGACGAAATCAACCTCCTTTACTTTTTATGTAAATTTTCTTGAAAGTTCTTCTATTGCAGCATTGATATGCACAGACATCTCGGTATGTGTGTAGATAATATTGAGTATCTTCATTTCTCCAATGTCATAAAGATATTGGTCTTCAAATCACTAGTATTTTTACCACATTATGATACAGATGATCTAATTTCTAATAGAAGTGTATCATTATAGTGAACCATTTGAAAAAAAGTTTTGTTCTTTTGAAAATCCCCCAAAATAAATAAGATAAAAAGAAACTGATTCATTTTTTAGTCTTTGCATATTGTTTGATCTGCTAAAATGGGAAACAAATAAAAATTTCATTTTAGACCCTTTGTTTAAAAATCTTATCTTTATTACTTATTTTAAACAATGTGAATTTACCTGTAAACAGGTCAAGGTATGAATGTCCCACACTCTGAACACACGGGCTGTTGACAAACTGATTAAATGTTGGTCTTTCTCATTACAACAAATGTCAACAATGGTAAACAGGTGACCCATCAGCTTTCCTGAATATAAACAGTAATTATTGAAAGACATCTTAAATCACAGTCTTCTCGACATCACAATCTGTAAAAATCGCTAAAACCGAGTTGCAGTTTGGAAAATTATGCACGCTTGCATTCACAAAGTAAAAACATGGATGTATTTAATATAGTTTATAAGTATGAAGCTTTGAATGGCCGCAATAGGTATTTAGTGTGATAATGACCTTGACCTTTGGATTTCAAAAGCAACATGAATCTTGAATGTCATCAGGATTTGAAGTCTGATAAACATGCACCAGCAAGTACATGTATAAAAGTTAGAGGCAAGCTCAAATCTACAGTATATAGTGAAAAAGAGACCTTCACCTTTGAACCTTAAAATAAATAGGAACCTTTCTCTTTTGGATGTGATCAAAATATGTAAGTCTGACAAAGACGCACCAAGTAGTATGAAAGTTAGAGACTGGACAAGCTCAAATCTCTGGCATTTAGAGAAAAAGTGACCTTGACCTCAAAATAAATAGGAACCTTCCTCTTTTGGATGTGATCATGTTATGTAAGTCTCACAAAGATGCACCAAAAAGTATGAACGTTAGAGACCGGACAAGCTAATTGTGGACGCCACCCGCCCGACTGGACGCCCATCCTTCGCCAATTTAAAAGACGAGATTTGCTATGCAACTCGGCTAAAAACATTGTCTTTGAAAAACATAGATATATATAAACAGATAACTATTAACTTTCATAAAGGTCACAATGAACACTTTCCAAATTTTGTAAAATCTGGACGTTACATATATATTTATATCTGCGATCTGTCAATGATGAGCAGACAGGACATGACATCATCATACTCCAGTGAACTCTTTGTTTGTGTGCTTACCTGTGGGCCTAGAGAAGATATGAGGATGCCACACCCTTATGACTTTATCCACACCTCCAGTGGCAATAATGTTGGCTTTGGCACAATAATCAAAACAATTCACTCCCTTGTATATGGACACGCCCCGCACCTCACTGTAAGAGACCATCACCAGTGCATCGACAATATGAAAGTACACTTATAAAAATCAACAACACTTCTGTAGAATATATTTGCACACTATTAATATACAAATATGACTGGGTTTCTTACCCGTCATCGTACAGACGGTCTATTTCCTCCAGAACAAACGACTGCTTGCTGTGAGGTGAACAAGAGGCAAAACACCTCAGCTCTGGGAAATACTTCACTTTTAGCACCCAGTCCTGATGAATTTTTCTCTTCTCAATTTTGCTGAAAATGAAATAAATTTCAATCTAAGAATCATCTTTTTCTAATCTCGCTTATGAATGTTGGTGTTATTACTGTAGGGAGGTAGACTCAATGTTGGTGTCATTATTGTAGGGAGGTAGACTCAATGTTGGTGTCATTATTGTAGGGCTCATGGGCCACATTGTTCACATGTGCTGTTTCATACATTTCTTGATTTTGATGAACCTAAATAAATGCTACATTTTATGTCAAACTGCACACACAGGTTTCTTGACAGTTGGCCAAATAAGTGAACATAAAAACAATATATTTTGATTCTAAATATGACATGGTGTTTGTAGTTTTCATTATAAAGGAGATGAAATTAACAGATGTTGATATACTGTATTAATGACATAGAAAGCTATGCTACTTAAGGATGCTTTCCTTAAAAAGAATTCTATGCTACATGTCCCAGGATGCTTTCCATAAACATGTTAAATCCTTTAGCTTTTTCAGTTAAGTGGTACTATAAACATCTCACCCTTGCTATTTTCACTATTTCTCAATATTAGAACAAACCTGAATCCCCTTTACCCAAGAATATTTCATTGGAAGTCAAGTTGAAATTGGCCTAGCAATTATTGAAGTCAGAAATCGTACAACAGATTGAAAACTCAATCCATGCAGCTTTATACTAAAGTGAGCTATAAAAACATAAGATTGAAAAGATTCCCTTACTATGACAGTTTATCAAGTTCAATTGGGTAGTTAGGAATTGGTTGAGTATTCTGTATTTTTTCTGCATCTTTCGAGTTCTTAATCGTCAAGTCTTTGCTGAGTATCCGTAAAACATTGATGTAACCCTGATCATCTCCAAACAGTACCATATCCTCATGTAGGTGAGAGGATGTGGGAACATGGCAAATACATTGAGGGGAATTCTCAAAAGGTTTGATTGAAAACACATGCTACAAAGAAAAAAAAAACATCAATGAAGAAAATGGGCACTGTATCATTCATAGCTCTGCAGATTGTAACATTTGGACCAATGGTAATATGATGTAATACTAATGGCACTATTGTTTCACCTTTATAATTTTCTTTTGTTAGTGGTTACCAATATTGTTGGTCAACCTAGAATTTTGAATATTTAACATTTCACATTTCAAAATGGTAACTGGTCAAGGCATCGTGACATACATTGTACCTGTTCACAAAGTGTTCAATAACACTATACTGACACTTAAATTCCTGATTAGGAAAAAAGACATCAAATGTGTTAAAATATAAGCAATAGCATGTTACTCTCATATATATAACAGTAATGAATAAAACTTTTTCTATTACTTCTAAAACTGTCAAATGTGTAACAGGAAGGGAGAAAATGCAACGGACCAGACTGGGATTTGTACCCAGGCCCCCTGAATCTCTAGTCAGGTGCTTTACCAACTGAGCTAACTCGCTACCAGCGATCGAACCTGGCTGACTGCTACACTCCCCCCTCCTTAAATGTCTTCACACTTGAAGACATCAACCCAGGATCTTAATCCCATGGCAAGCATTTTTACCTGTCAGTTCCAGGGGCTGGTCTACGGCACCAAATGTAACAGAAAGGGAGAAAATGCAACAGACCAGACCGGGATTCGAACCTGGGTCCCCTGAATCTCTAGTCAGGCGCTCTACCGACTGAGCTAACTCCAGGCCACTGGAGATTGAACCCGGCTGACCGCTACAAATGGTTATGTTTACATCATATAAATCTATGTTTCCTTGATCTTTACTGTAGTATATAAAGGAGAGAGGAGAAAATCTTTGGATGGACCGGGAATCGAACCCGGGACCCCTGCATTACTAGTCAGGTGCTCTAACCACTGAGCTATCCAGACCGATATCCACGGTCCGTATAGCCCTAATTACTATATTACTATTCATGGTCTAACTTATAATATTTCAGAAGTGTTACTTTATGGTCACCCAATTGCCCAGGTGAGCATTGTGGATAAAATTTTAGTTAGTCTCTAAAAATAGACGTCAAGTTGGTGGCATATAAAATAGCCCTGCCCTTGATATTTAACAATCTGACTTCTTGGGGGGGGGGGGGGGGGGGGATGTTAAATCTTGTTATGTAAAGGGTTACCTTCAATATTCAAATGCTGACATGAAAAAATTATATTAATGGCAAGAGCAGCAAGTGCATTTCATAGACTGTTTAATACATGTATGGGTTCTATGGAACTTGAGTTAGTACATTTTGTTCATCATCTAATCTTCTTGTTGTTTCATAACAACAAAGTGAAAGTGGATGTACATTGTAACCAACAAACTGATATCACTTAACCGAACAACAACAAGAAATAGTATCGGTCAAGCCATGCAGATTCTATCATGTAGAACCACAGGAAGGAAAGAATTTTAATTCTTTTTATCCATGTACCATCAAAGATTGGAATATCTTATCCATCTCAGCAGTGCTGGTGACAAGTCTTGATTCCTTCAAGTCTCAGTTACAAAACCATTACTGAAATCTCAGACTGTAACTGTAACAGATACTATTTTATTCAATTTTTTTTTAATGTTTTACAAAATATTCTATTATACTTTCATGTAAAATACTCAAATCTGATTGGTCGTGAAGCATTTGGAAAAACATGATACCGTTACCCTCTGAGAACAGAAAGCACACACTCCAGGGTGATAGTTTCTAGCAACAAGTAACAGTACTTGACAACGGGTGATATCATAAAAAATTATCACATGTGTCAAATTTATGCACGTATGGTTTGCCGTAGATTGTTGGATGACGTCGCTTGAGCGTTTGTAATAAACACGAATACCTGCATCGATATACATGTACGAAATATCGCATGACAGTGATTGATCATTAATGTACACAGACGTAAGTCCTTCTGCTTTGTTGTATATATAACATTCAGTATAATAATAAAACAAATATTGCATGTAGTTGAGGGTAACATTGAAATTTTCACCCCTCGAGAAACCATTGTCAACCGAGGCGTAGCCGAGGTTGACAATGGTTTTCTTGCGGTGAAAATTTTCAATGTTACTCTCAACTACATGCAATATTTATATAGTAACACCCTAACGTGGCAGAATAGTCAACCTGATGACGGAGGCCACCGACTGGTAGAAGTAAATCCCTAGCTCCCATGAAAACAAAATCAATCTTATTGCTTGAATCTAAACAATAATTACCTGATTTTTGCCCTTAGCTCGATGATCCCATACAACAATACTTCTTTCTGTACAGCACACTGCTCTGCGTATGTTTGGCAGATATTCACAACCTGTCACCCACGCAGCCTCCTAAAAAAAGAAATGCACGGGTAGAACACAATATATTATGACGCTTTGTCTCGTCATTACAATCGTCACACGGTGAAAATGAAGTCTGAAAACTACTTACGTTGATATCAATGCATGTCTGCATTCGTAACTGAAACACACAGAGGAAACAATATCATTATTCAATCCTGATCCCTAAACACCACTGAACAATAAACAGGAACTGTGACAGAGTAAGTAATAGCAGACTCTCGTTTGAAATTTTCCGGAATACTCACAGAGCTGTTCCATATCACGATTGCTCCTTTTTGTGAGGCAGACACATACCCATCTAACGAAGGGACAAAACGTAGACATTGCACAGTATCACGACGAGTTTTATCTCCTGTAAAAGTAGATATTTCCAGTATTAAAGTCAACGAAGTGAAAAAAAGAGAAGATACCCGTAAGGGACCCCCCCCCCCCCGATTTCAGCATAAAATGCGCTAGATAACTCTTGATTTTCAACCCTTAAAATAATTCCGCGCCAAAAAGATTAAAAAAAAAATAGATGATAATCATGATAATGAAACAAACAGAAGTAGTAACACCGCCGCCACGCACCTGCTGCTTCCCCCACACGACGTCGCTTAGATACGGTAAACACGCTCACTTCCTCTCCCACCGCTACTTCCTCGTGCTCTTCTGCTGGTGATTGGAAATAACCAAACAACTAAAACAAAAAAGAAAGGATTACCTCAAAGACATGACGGTATCCCCTCCTTGGAGATTCAGAACAATACCGGTACACATTTACACGCTCGTACTTCTATATAGGCCTAACTTTATTGTGAGAGAAAGTACGTATACACTCTGAGTACAAAATTCTGTTCTCACATTTACGTCCCCATAAACGTGATCCATAGCATGTGAAAGATGTAGACACAACATATTAGATTAATGAGGACAAGTGGTGTGGGGACATGTTTTCACTAATATTTTTTTTCAAAAACTTTTTTTTTTCACAATTCGAAAGAGAGTATATTAGATAAACTTTTATAGATGTCCCTATAGCTATACCTAACCTAGTACATTTTTGCCTTTAGAATAATATATGTGTGTATTCTCTTCTAGACATTGTGAGGACGTCCTCACTAAACAGGTTTCATCTCCAGAGAGAGAGAGAGAGAGAGAGTAAAAGTGTAAAGTGAGGACAAATTTCAACCAATGGACAGAAGTTGTGAGAACAGAATTGCACTATATGAGAACCAAAAAAATGTCCTCACAATTACGTCTTCATAAATGTGATCTGTGTACAGTATGTGAAAGATGTAGATACAAAATATTAGCTTAGTGAGGACAAATGGCCTGAGACTGATAAACTTTATAAGTGTCCCCATAGCTATATCTAACAAAGTAATTTTTTACCTTCAGAATAATATATTTGTGTATTCTCTTCTACACATTGTAATGACGTCTTCACTTAGTAGGTTTGGTGGAGAGAGAGAGAGAGAGAGAGAGAGAGAGAGAGAGAGAGAGAGAGAGATGGTCCAATTAACATTCAGTAATTATTCATTTCTCTGCAATACAATTAAATTAACTCTTTCTCTCTCACTGAATTCAACTAAGTTATAGTCTTTCTATATAGAAATTGAAGATAAATAATGCTCTCTCCGAATGCCATGAACTCTAGGGATACTGGAAATTACTGCAGATTACTGAATAACTGGAGATTACTGGGTATACCTTCAAATGAAGACATTACCTCGCTCCAGTCAACTTTGGCGTCTGGATTGGTAGATATTTTTCTATATATTGCCTTTAAGTCAGAATTCTTAATGTCGGATCCAAAAAGATCTCGTATTGAATCACAAAACTGGTCAAACCGCAAGCTTTCTAAAGATAAACAAAGAAAAACAATAAACTCGTTAAAATCTGTTTTCTAGTAGACTGATGGCTGATATATAGCTGTACGTGCAAAAATACAGAAATTGTTCGTGCGTGTCAGACCCTATAATTCAATTACCAATCATCATACACTCCCCACCCCCTTCGTCCATCCTAACTTTTAAAGTGCATAGAATCTGATGAAGTGAAACTATACAAAGAATATAAAAGGTGAACTTTCCGTTATATTTATATCTCATTTAGATCTGGCACCCGTGAATAGTTTATCTTTAATATTAAATTGAAATGTTTACAGAGTTCCATCGAGCGAGATTTGGGGATTACTTCGAATACGAATCCACAATACAGTTCATTTCGAGTCTGCCTAAAAGTTTGGGGTCAAATATGGTTGATTCAAATAACAGAAATCAAAAATAGAGAATTCAATTTTTTTTGGTACATTTCCACGATCTTGAACATTTCCAAACAAAACTCCAAGACTGAACCTCAAAATCCTCGCTCACGGAAAATATTTATATTTAATTAACACGTAATAACAGGAATAAGAAAATGGTATTACGAGTATTGACGATGTTAATTAAACTGCCAATACATCAACAACAAAATATACAATAACAAAAATCAGCAGTGAAATGGAAAGTCAATACGTGGGCCATACTGTATCAGCGACTTTTAATGACGTGAGGAATTCAAATCAATTTTCCCCCCAGCTATGTGTACCTGTAATCCATTGTCTTCGTTCCTCAGGTGTGGCTTCTATGTCTTGATAGGTGATATCCTTAATAAAACTCTCGAACTTATCCAGGCGGGTCTGAAACGTCCCCACGGTGTACGGCCGGGCGAGCCCGTCCCCAGCCTGCTCCCCAACTTCAGACATAATCAGTCAAGTCACTCGTCGTCATCCATGAAATAAATCGTCCATAAATCCTTCACCATGTCGAAATATAAAACACAAAAGACTTGGCTGCACTTTTTGGTGCTGATTGAAATCTGTCATTACATTATCCAGAGAATTCGTCGATATCAGGCATAGAAGCTGGTCAATACTCTAGTCTGTGTTCAATCGCACAGACCGTACCGTACTCGCCATTTAAAAGCTTCTTAGCAACCGATGTACGGAAGTCCCTAAAGCTACCAGACAGGTGGATTTTTATCTCGATACACAACCACCGCCAACTTCTGATAACAACAACAGACTATTACATTGTCTTTCGACACAGAGGGACTGAAATGTAACAATGTGCTTTATGAAGACTTGTGAAAAAGATAAATATGAAATTGTTCGTTCAATTCTTTATTTCGTTTACAAGGTCGTTTTAAATCTACTTTTGCCATTTAAAACCTGGTAAGACATCCACCGTGATAGATATATACATATACTGATGTATATATATCTGATTAAGTGCTGTGCGGAAAATTTAAATACATATAAGCCATACCGTAGAAGAGATTTAAACTTTGTGTTTTCTAACTGCCAAATTAACCCGCTTATAAAGAAATTCCCTCTTTCTCTCTCAATCACACTCCAATATCCGAGTTAAAAGGAATCACTGAAGGCTTGGTAGAACCATTACAGTTATTGCTGTGGAAAAGAAATATATATTTGTATGCAGGGATATAGTGAAATGAATCGTCTTTGGAAGTTTGTCAGCACGAAGTACGAATAAGTCATGCATGAGAGAGAGAGAGAGAGAGAGAGAGAGAGAGAGAGAGAGAGAGAGAGAGAGAGAGAGAGAAAGAGAGAGATAGAGAGACTCCTTGTAATGGGGAGAGGGGGAACTTTGAAGATAGTGAGAGAAAATATTCCATTTCACTCATTTACTTTACGGGGAGTTCGCATTTGTATTGTTTTATCCCATTTCTTTCATATATCTTAGTGGTGGAGTAACCATTCTCGTATCGAAGTTGATTAGGTATCCAGATGATCGTTTCGTACAGGTTGAGGGGAAATCCCGATCGGGGTGAAGGTTGTTTATCGCAATCAGGGTATATATTTAAATATCCCGATAAGGGCATATTTCATATATGAGTAAACTCTGAATTAAAAAAAAAAGATCGACGTATTTTCGCCTCGTATTGTGTTATACTGCAAGATGTTGAGTTATCAAATCTCGTATTTATTAATTAAGGTAGATCTATACTCGGCCTTAAGTCGACTCAAAAAATGCCTTTATAATGTAACGTGCAAGGGAGGTCACTCCCTGTGAACCCCCGCGGGCTCGTACTCGTGATAGAAACGGATAGCCCTGAGATGCTGCAAATATGTACAATGCGCATACTTAATCAGTTGTACTGTAGGTTGTATTGACGAACTAGATCGTTATAACGACCATAGAATTTGATTTGCGAAATGCTGTCTTCAATCGAGACTGTTGAAACCCCTGTACCATCAACTTGTTTGTCAGTAGCTTGCCTCGATTTAAAAACTGACTATACGCAGAACAAGCTCTTGTGTATCGAATCAGCTGAGAGATATAAACACCATATGCAGGTGATAATGGAATATTGCTACATAAATATGGGAAGTTGACGATGGAGAAGCTGAAATCCTCCCATTTGTCATACAGTTGAGTTGTCAGTTTGCCGTTAAAGGGACTGATTCACGATTTTCTCCAAAATTTTAATTTTCACTTTTAATGATCAAAATCTACTGTCTAATATGTTTAAAAGATTTCACATAAAAATTAAGGTTGTACATTATCACGGAAGCTCATTTTATAGAGTTCATTATTTGTTTTGTAAACAAAGATTTACGAAATTTTCAAAAGAAATGGATATCGATCTAAGTTTATTATATCTTTCACATTTCAAGCATTCTTCGGATAAAATGTTTCATCTAAAAGTTAAGATGTGCGACTATGCAAAATTAAGATGCTTTATATTACAACATTGATATGTCACTTGTTTGTTTGTATACATAAAAAGACTCGAGTCTTTGTTTATATAACGCATATTTAAGGCTAAAATATAGCTTTTATTCTTGCATTCAGAAGGTTAAAATTTTGGTTGTCAACAGTAAATGAGTTATACTTTTAATATTAAACATCAAAAATAAAAACTAATTTATTAAAAAATCGTGAACCAGTCCCTTTAATGTCTTTTTTCAATCAAATATCTAAGTATGAAGCAGAAGTGGACGACTCAGTGGTGTCTTTTATTTCGAGTTCGCAGGGATACATCGAATCGACATATGAATGAAAGTTATTATTGTTATTAGACAAAACGTTGTCAATATATTTAAATGTCGAATTGAAGGCCACAACAAGAAATTTTTTCTTCTCACGTAGAAGTTTTTGAATAAATTCTGCTTCATATGAATATAGAAACAGGTCAGCTAACAAAGGAACACAATTCGTGCCCATGGGAATTCCAACAGACTGTTGAAAAACCTGATCACCAAAGATCACGAAAATATTGTCAATGAGGAACTCTAGCATATTTTTTTATTTCAACTTCAGAGTACTTGTGCGTGGAATCAGAGTGGTGTTTAACAATGTAAGCTTTT
>NC_079168.1:71388319-71460819 GCF_947568905.1 Ostrea edulis | reverse complement strand
AAAGAGATCATTAATTCAATTGTGGATATGTTGAATTGAAGATATCTTTAATTATATAGTTGCTCTCTCTAAGAGAATTATTGCTCTCTTCAAATGAATTAAAGATATCATTATATCAATTGAAGAGAGCAATAATTGAATTAATGCGCGCATTAAATCAATTATTGCTCTCATCAAATGAATTAATGCGCGCATCAATTCAATTATTGCTCTCATCAATTGATTTAATGCGCGCATCATATCAATTATTGCTCTATTCAATTGAATTGTAGCGTGCATCAATTCAATTGTTGATATCATTAATTCATTTGAAGAGATCATTAATTCAATTGAAGCGCGCATCAATTCAGCTGAAGAATTAATGCTATCATCAATTCAATTAATGCGCGCAATAATTCAGAATTGAAGATATCATTATTTATTTGAAGAGATCTTAAATTCAATTGTTGCGCGCATCAAATGAATTGATGATATCTTCAAATAATTGAAGATATCTTCAATTATTTGAGTTTATGTTAATTTGGCGCTCCATATAGATCGTACCCGTAAAAAAAAAACATTTTTGCCCCTGATCAGAAACAAGCATTACGATATCAAATGGTTTAAAATTTCACGATCTATTTTCTTTTACCAACTTCAAAGCTACTGAAATTATCAGAATCTATATTTTTTCAAAATCATAAATGAGCGGGTCAACCCTCTCGATTAATTTGTCTGTTACAGGTGTTATTTTCCCGGCATCGGCAAAGGAGACAGTCAACATAGAGCATTGCTGAACTGAGTTATTTCCCGTTAATATATCAGATTTTCAATGATTTTTAAAAAATATATGTTAATATATATACATATATAGGTAATTACTATATAGGGAAAACTATTACCGGCATGATACCTATATCCCGTCTCCACGTGACTTGCTGACGTTGTATGAATCATGTTTTAGAAGCGTTCTATTTGGTTTGAGTGCAATGAAAAGGATATGAAACAAGTTCTACAATGGACAACATACATGTATTCTAGTGATATAATATCTAAAGGTTTTGGTATAACGTTTTACAAGGTTACCAAATCTATGACGTATTGTATGATGTAGTACTCAGTATCCAATGACGCAAACCATCATGTGATCATTCGATTTATTTCTCCGAGACTTATACCATGTGTTTATTGTATGATAGTGAAGGGTATATGACATTTTATTCACCATTGAAAACTCATATTCACATAGCATTTGAAATACATTGTTTCAATCATACCGAGTCAATACAAATCCTCAAAATGTTTCTATCATCAACAGCACTTCAGACTTCGATAATTCGCGTACTACCTCAGGCGTTATGGTGGCCAACAATGAGATATCAGGGGCTGGGTGGGGCGGGGCGGGGCGGGGGGGGGGGGGAGCAGAAGGTCTCTACAGAGGTAGAATATCCTCCCAAATCACATGGCCAAATAACTCTTTCATTAAACCTTGGAAAGTATTAAAACAGTGGTGCACCAATCAGCAATCAACAGCTGATTCACTCAGCCAATAGCATTGATATGATTGTGTATGTAGAACAGACAACTCGTAACGCGGACGTCGCTGAATACATTGTTTTGAAAATGGTTTTGCAAATCGGGTTTCAATCCGACGGGTAACCTCGGTGTATATACATTGTATTTAGTATTAAATACTTAAATCCTTTATAAATAATTACATTAAAAGTTCATTCATTAAATGTTATCTAATTCCCGTCATATATAATTTTACTTTTCAGGGGTAAAGAGCGGAGGGAGAAGGGGTTTTTCGTTAGCTAGGATTTCAATTTACCGGGCTTAGTCATGAAAAATTACAGACAGTTTGATAAGGACAAGAGGATGGATCCCTAACAATCTTTGTAATAATTAGAATAATTTGCCTTGTTTTGGGTTGCAGTACTGGGGTGTACGTGTATATACAACACATTTCCTTTATCATTAACCCGAAGGTGTCATCGATAGAGCGATGTGATGTGACCGTTTTAGCTATTGTACATGTATTTCAGTTGATTCCGAAGTCAGGAATGTACTAACAGTTGGGGGATTTTAAGGTATACGTGAAATATAATCGTATAAACATATGAAGTCTGTTAGAAACAGTTACTACAGTGACCTTCGTGGCTCACGAGTCTCTTAAATAACTGCTTCCTCTATACTGCACATTCTCGACTTGAAAAATATCTAACAAACCAAGATCACAAAATCTTTGAGACGAAAGTGTCTTCTTTGCTCGAGGATCGCCAACTGTACACGAATTAGTAGATAATCTCAAATAGCAGGACTGAAAACAAACAGGCGGAAAGGCAGGACAAGTAGAGGGGCAACCGAATCTGTTCCGAGCTCTCGTCTGTCGACCATTCCACCAGAAAGGCATGTAAGAAGGTAACCGCGGTAACAAATCAAGTTTTATTTACATCTACAATACCCTACTTACTTAGAAAAATACATATCACATTGTTAACTCTCATAACAAATTTAGTCCTTATTGACAACATAGAGTGATAAAGACTGTCAATTGGGCTTTCCCGACCCAAATCGAAACTAAACATTATGTCGCAGTCAATGTAGTTTTACTTCTACAGAGCCTTAAGGAAAATCTCAGATTTCCCCTCTGATAATTCTATTGAATTTTTTTTTTCAGGAATCGGAACTGGATCGGACATAATACTATAAAAAGTCATGTAGGTGTTTTGAGAAACAGAACTGTTCTTAGACTGTTATAATTGTACATCGCCTAATATTTTTTATCTCCACAGTGCGCATGCTCTTTTGCCTTCATTCTCAAGGACACTATACTAGAGCTCCTCGGATCAAAGTCTGTGAGTTTCGGACAACTTCCAAGAACTCCAGGATATCCTCTATATGTGTTGCTCATGTTACTACTGATGTGTGAGAATGGAGCAGCAAATATATTGGGATATGACGTCAGACAACCATCGGTCGCAACTGAGGTCCCGCATTTCGTATCGGTATTTTTCACTGATGACGTATGCCACGGATCAAGTGGTAAAGGTGACCCAAAGCCAACAGCTGATTTTCTAGAGATCAAACCGGAAGTAAATTCTTCATTGATTCTCAAGGAAGAGTTCTCCAATTTGTCCTGTCGCCGCCATTTTGCACGTCTGTTTTGAAACCACACCTACAAAAGTAATTGAATTTCAAATAAATTAGATACTTTAAGATGATGCACGATGGGAATACTGATGGGAGTTTTAAGTGTAGCCCAGCCTATCTTTCTTTTGATATTATTCATACGTTAAATACATCTTGCAACAACTACTCAGTTGACAAAGTCGATGATTTTATTTGGTTGTTTAAGATTTCCTCTGTTCAACAAAGTTCCTCTGACAAAACTGCATGCTTTGAATTGCAGATGGATAGAAATAAAAATATCTAGTTAATTGAATAACATGCCAAATGACGGAGGAACAAAGGTACCACGCACTACAGACGCCACTAGAGTCGCTTCTGTTTGATTATGAATCGGTGGATACAATAACCAATCAGAAGGAGGCGAATATGCTGAAAGAAGGGGGCGTGGCGCGCGGCGTGACGTACCCCAAAGCTATATAGTGATGGAAAAGATTTGTTTAGAAATCCCTCATCGAAAAACTCTTGGCTGCAATTAAAAACACTCGTCGCCATTATCTCTTTCACCCTGGGTTTATTCATGTGTATAATTGAGGGTTACTTTTGAGCTATTAACTTGTTAGAGGATAGGACTTTGTAGCTGAGTTCGAATTATCTCCGTCATAGGGCCAGATGTCCCTCTGTATCGGAGGCTGAAGCACAAATTGAGCTGATCCCATGCTAAGTCAATTATTAAGGTGATGAGCTGTAACAGAATGGCCGAGTCCTATTGATAGCGTCACTACAGACCTCGTTAGCAAAACGAAGTAACCTCCAAATATAATAGCCTAAGAGATTCCCTCTATTGCATTATGCTAACCATTAACAAGGTGTATAAATCGAGCTAATGAACTTATCTTCATAATTAAGTCTCTTCTAACGGCGACTTTGGGGTGGAGGGCAACATATTTGATCTTATAACATATATCTTATATGTTCAGTAAAAGTAGAGTAATCGATGATTCACCCATCAGTCTATTCCTTAGATTCAGTGCACGAAGAAAAATGATATACTTTAAGAGGTACTGCCTGGGAAGAAAATTACTTCACGTTAAATGTCCCCCTCAGATTATCAAGGGACGACAGAAGTCATCGAGCACTTCAAGAGTCGCATTGCATGATGCAAAAACAGCGGCCCCTATTCCCTGTTAAGCCGATTTCAGTGAGTCTGTCTCCCGGTTACAATTTCAGGGAAAAAATGAAACCAAATGTTGCGACTGACCAGAAAAAAGGAAACCCTTGTCCGTTCTTAAGATGTTTAATGTTTATTATCAATATTGGAATTTTACATAGTTATTCGAAATTTTTATTCATTGTGCTGCTATTTTTAGAAAGAGTATTCTGTGAAATCTTTAAAATCGAGAAAAAAAAGCAACTTAAAAATTGGTTGCATACATTACTTGATATTAATTCAGACAAGTAAACAGAACAACCCCGGAGAAAAGTTGCAAAACATTTTTTTTTTAAATGTTTATATATCTTAGACTTACTTTTTCATTATCCTATTGAGAGATCAATTGACAATTAATAATTTTAAATTCTATGTAGTATGGGGGAAAAAATCAATGCTGCGAATAACTGGAAGATAACTTTAATTATCATACAAAATAAATACACTTGAATTAAGATTGTTCAACACACCCAGTGGAGTATTTTCAAGTAGTAAGGAAATATATTTCTTTATATATCAATATTACAAAGATGTATGAACATATGAATATTCATGATTTATGGGGATCATAAAAGATGTGACATTGTAAACGTTAACAAATTTCCGTAGCGGGATCGGATTGCGATCTATTGTCCAGTAAATTAACCAATGACCCGTGAAACTAGACAAGCACTTTAATCCGGATAAGCATTAATTAAATCCGCAATGTTGTAACGTATCCCCCCACCCCCAAATATAAGGTTAAGGTTTTGACACATCTGAAATGCCCCAGGTTAAATATTAATGGTTGATCACCACGTACAGTAAAGTTAAATGGTCGTTATTAGTCAGTGGTTTAGATTTTAAAATCATAAACAAGATTATTTAGCCTGCTGTATTTAGATATAAAGTATACAATACATATTGCATAATATTGTTTTTATGTAATAATAAACTATACTTTGTAAAACGATTTCGAAAATATAATCTATTGTTTAGACGTCATTACCATCTATTTTTCCTCACGATGCTAATTAGAATAGCACCTTCTGTAATTCTAATCGGATGTCCATCATTACATGTTGACATAACCAACAGCTGGTACCACAGTACATTTACATGTATATGTTGACATAAACAACAACTGGTGCAGTATTTACATGTATATGTTGACATAACCAACAGCTGGTGCAGCATTTACATGTATATGTTGACATAACCAACAACTGGTGCAGTATTTACATGTATATGTTGACATAACCAACAGCTGGTGCAGCATTTACATGTATATGTTGACATAACCAACAACTGGTGCAGTATTTACATGTATATGTTGACATAACCAACAGCTGGTGCAGCATTTACATGTATATGTTGACATAACCAACAGCTGGTGCAGTATTTACATGTATATGTTGACATAACCAACAGCTGGTGCAGCATTTACATGTATATGTTGACATAACCAACAACTGGTGCAGTATTTACATGTATATGTTGACATAACCAACAGCTGGTGCAGCATTTACATGTATATGTTGACATAGCCAACAGCTGGTGCAGTATTTACATGTATATGTTGACATAGCTAACAGCTGGTGCAGTATTTACATGTATATGTTGACATAACCAACAGCTGGAGCAGCATTTACATGTATACTAATGATTCGGAAAAGTATTCTTTTCTGGATGTATTAGGAAGTGTACACGAAAATATCAATCACGCAAAAATAAGTACACATATAATGCTTATCATTATTGACGAATCGGAAAATCCATTATAAATCTCCACAAAGATACTCTTATATAATCAATATTGCAAATACAATTTTAACTTTTAAAGGGACTGGTTCACGATTTTTGAATAAATTAGTTTTTATTTTTTATGTTTAATATTAAAAGTATAACTCATTTAATGTTGACAACCAAAATTTTAACCTTCTGAATGCAAGAATAAAAGCTATATTTTAGCCTTAAATATGCGTTATATAAACAAAGACTCGAGTCTTTTTATGTATACAAACAAACAAGTGACATATCAATGTTGTAATATAAAGCATCTTAATTTTGCATAGTCGCACATCTTAACTTTTAGATGAAACATTTTATCCGAAGAATGCTTGAAATGTGAAAGATATAATAAACTTAGATCGATATCCATTTCTTTTGGAAATTTCGTAAACAATAACATACCGCAATCTTTGTTTACAAAACAAATAATGAACTCTATAAAATGAGCTTCCGTGATAATGTACAACCTTAATTTTTATGTGAAATCTTTTAAATATATTAGGCAGTAGATTTTGATCATTAAAAGTGAAAATTAAAATTTTGGAGAAAATCGTGAATCAGTTCCTTTAATGTAGAATGGTGAAAAGACTAAATATGATGAAAGCTCTATTTGTCTATCAACCTCTCATACTATTGTTTTAGAATTAAGGGTATGCATTACAACGCAGTTGTACTTCTCAGTTTGGTAAAATGACGTAGATATGGCATTACAAACACGACGTCTAGCCACCATTTTCGGTATTTCTACAAAATGGCTATTTTCACGCAGTTTTTCTTCTAGGAAATACCAAGCGCAGATTTATTATTTTGGTACTCGTGTGTGATAGTAATTTTTTGGGGTCCAAAGCTGTACTTTATGTTTCGGGAAGGTAAAATATTCCCAATAAAGGTATATTAACTGAATTTGAGTGAAATTAAAAAAAATTGTCACTGTTGATACTATATACTTCAAATAACTGTAAATATCGCACACACAAATTATGTAAAATTATATTGAACATGATCTCATTTATGAAATAAAAGAAAATTTAGTCTTTCTTTATGAAATTTTTAAGATTTTGGGTTTTACGGAGGTCCAGACTGCCTGTCATTATACATAGTCCTTTCAAAAGGACTATGTTCCTTTGAAAAAAAAGTAAAGACAGACCTGCACACGGACTTCTGGGAGGTCGATTTTCATGGCCAGTTCCTCTCGACTGTACACATCCGGGTAGTGAGACTTTTCGAACGCCCTCTCCAGCTCATGCAGCTGATACGTTGTAAATGTTGTGCGGTTTCGTCTCGTTTTCTTGCGCGTGTCTGAGTCCTTTTCCAATTTCCCGGTCCTTTTGCCATCAAAATTTCTGTGCAACTTCATTTCGTTACCTACACGAAATACAGCATTGATATTTCAAATGGACGTTAATTCATTTCAATTCAATTCATTTAAATCGATGTCGTAATCCATGTTTTAGCAGTTTTAAGATATGGGGAATAAAATACACTCACTTGAATGTACCATTTTTGTAGAATTAGAGTTTTGTTTTCTTTTGTGCAAACTATTTGCTCAAACCCACCCCAATAATTGAAAATCAACGACACAAACTTCAGAGAACTGTTTTGACAGTTAGTAACTAAATGACACGTCGAATGAGCTGTAAAGCTTGATACAATCTTTAATAATCTCGAGGTAACAAATGATAAAATTTGACATTCATCTTTTCGAAACCCCTCTCCAATTACATTCCACAAAAGAACCCGCGCCACCAAATGCTTGAAAATATATCATTAGGCGAGATTTTATAATTAAATTAAGTTTATTTTCCACAAAATACACATACAAATTTCACGGCTCAATGACTCTAAATAGTAGACAGTTTGGAGGAGAATGGTAAAATAAGACGATATTTAACACCCCGGGTTCCTTTAACGCAATGGCGACATCCTTCGGTCTCAAATTGTCGCCCGTGCTGAGCTGCGCTGCCCTCGCGGCTCGTCTAACGAGGTGGCCATTGAATTGAGATGTGACAGCAAATTGCCGATTTGGTGTCTCGTTTCCTCTTCTCAAAAATTATTTTTCTTGTGTGCATTTGTAGTGCCATTTAGGTTTAATACCTTCGTTACAAGCGCACCTTTGATTTCATTTTAACAAGATAAAAACTTTAATTATATTTGAAGAGTCTCTTTTCGCAGAGTTCTTAAAGAGGAATCGTATAGCTATCTTAATTGACATTTTCTCTTGAGTTCATCTTGGATTTCACGATGTGCAATGTCAAATTCAATAATATTTCTAATGAAAATCTAATTGAAATTTGAATTTTTAATTGAAGAGTATATGATGTTTATTTCCCCTCCTGAGAAATCCTAGTTCGAATTTATAACATATTCTGTTAAAATATAATTTCCAACACGTCATAGGTGAAGTGAAACAAGAGGTTGTGGCATTCTTGTATCGCTTGTCTGTTAGTTTGTCTGTATAGCATGAACAAAGTCCCACCAACAGAAATACGAACCTTTGTTTAAAACATTTTGTTGGACAATATATCATCAAATATATCTGATTAGGATACTAGTCACTGCTAATCACTACATGTCTTATTTCTTACAAAGCCACAATACCGGGAAAGAAATTCCTCCTTTTTTTTTTTATTCATCTCAATATCGAAATGATTTTTAAAAACTATTTTGTAATAATAATTTCGATCACCTTTATGAGTAGTATTTCATGCCGATATAAAATGAACACAATGTAAATGATAGAATAAAAATCCTGCCTATTCTTAAGACATCACAGAGTATATTTTTCAGTTCATATCATACTTATAAATAGTTTTGATTGTAGAATATCAATAATTCCATGTTTATATGCATGAAAAGCAGAAATTTTAAAAAGAAGCACTAGTAGCTTCAGTATCAATTCTGAGCGTTGCGGTTTTCTTTGAACATCACCATTATCATTCTGTTTCAGTTTGTTTCTTTGTGTTTGCTTTATTTTTGTTTTTATTTTGTATCTTCGTTTGCTTGTTTTTTTTTAATTTGTCATTTAAAAATTCAACATATGCACCGTAACATAGAGAAAGAAAAACCCCCAATTGAATGGTTAAAATAATATCTTGTTATTACTAGTAGTCATGGTGATACAGATGACAAAACAGGGAAACATGTTTATAGCAATCATTGAATATTATATATACAAATTAAAATTTAAAAAGTGGGACTTTTGATGTTGATTTAAAAAAAGAAGGATTTTCAGTTACGATTACAATGCACAATTCAGGTGATTTTATTTTGTATTTTTAGTTTTCATTGCATAGCAACTGAGCTGAATTCGTTATACTCAGAAAATTTCATATGCTGTATCAGCTTCATCAGCTGATTAATTTATTGACGCAAAATTCTACGCAACGTACTCACAATTCATAAACGTTTTCCTTCAATTGTGATTATAAATATCAATTAAATCAATTAACGGTTCTCCTTTCTACAGTTGAAAGTTAAATTGCCATTGGAACTACCAGATTTATAAGATCAGAACGTTCGCTGATTATCATTTACATTCAAAACATCTACATGACGAAATACTTGCCTGCCGGGACGGTGGTATCCTGGAGTCTGGAGTTTTCCGGCAAACTCCTGAATCCGGAGTCCGGACACATGTTGTAATTTTCCCGCATTTCCTCTCGTATTCCTAAAAGAGCATCGATGCTGTGAAAACCAGCGAGATTCGCTTGTCCAGGAAATTGCGTTGACAGCATGGTTATCTCTGGGATTCTAGGAACGGTGCTAGATCATGCTAATACTATTTATATTTCCAAAAGATTTTCGTGTCAACACGGCTTAAGAATTCCTAAATTTCAGAGGGAACATCCAAGTAAAAACCCTGCCTTCAATTTGATCATTTTGATTAATTCTAATAAAACAAAGAACTTTGAAGTCGCCGTGGAATCGAATTAGTGGGTACACTACAAGGATGTGGTTGAGTTTTGCGTGACGCCTAAGTCTTATAAAATGAGCCCCAAATTCGGATTTTTGCACCTAGACTACTTATTGCTTGAAGTTTAGCTGGCAATTTAATCTTGAGAGACACCAAACATACAATATGGAAATAATAACCATCTCACCAATTAGGCAAACGTCAAACGCCATCACAGCCGGCGCTTTGTACGCGGGCCTTCCAATGGCGATCTGGGCGGGGCTACATTCTGACGCGTAGCGATGCAGCCATTCGCCGGTAGACCCGGTCTTTAAAACCGAAGAGATGTAACTTTTACTCTATCATACCTAATTTACCTCTAAATTGCCGTTCGTCGTTTGTGAAACCAAGTAAATTTGTTCATTCACGTTTACAGAAATAAATTCAATCTATAGTGTTCATTAGCCTGTTCTTCTAGAAAATTCTTTTGACACTGAATGCCGTTGACAGATGTCGCCATTGGTTTCATTGATCTTTGAGGGATTCTCCTTGATCCTGGCGCCATCTTGTAATTGTCTCTTTTGCTATAAGAGACTCAAGAGGCATTCTTTAAAAAAAAAAACTAAGATGTTTATCGAGAATGTGTCTACCAACTGAACATGTCGTAATAAGTGATTTAAAGTACATGTATATACCCTTTCTGAACACTGTCTTGTTGCAGACTTTGGCTTTTTCTTCTTCATATGTACGTTTGTTACATGATTAACTTATGCTTGAAATTATTGCTTGACAAAGATGGCATATAACATGTGAAACACATGTATTATCATTAAATGATTATCATTGAACAGTGCATTTTTAAAAATACAGCTTGATTATCTAAACACGGTCATCGAGTGAACGGAATTAACGGATATGGGAAAGTCATTAGCAAATTAAAAAGTATTTTCAAACATTTTCTCTCATTCGATTCTCTTTTCCTATGGAGCTTTATGGTTTTCGTGTTCGTACATCTGGGGAAAAAAAGCCGGTTCGAGAGTTATTTATCGTACTCCTCCTTACTGAGCCCAAATCTGTGTGTTTATTGCTGACTAAGTGATACAGGAACAGTCACTACCTTTTCTGTACGACTCAGAGGCCTGTTTCATCAAAACAGGATAGAATTTCGACCTAACGTACATTCTACTAGAGAATTGACGCCATGATTTTTGAAATTCGTAGCGACATTTCTTGTGCATGAACAGATATACAGAGAGATTGAGAAAGACCCCTATTTTCTGCGACCTGATATCATTGAAGATTGGGATTTCTTTCCCCCGAACAATTCAAAATAAGCAAAAGTTGGGGAAAAAATGAGTCGAATAGTGCCACAAAATAATTGAAATTTCTGACAATTATTCATCACTGGAAACTTATTGCGTAGACCAAACAGAATATATATATAAGCGAGGGTAAAACGGATGCTATGGGGAAAGTCAGCTTGCGCATGCACAAGTGCACTGGAGCCAATCGGAACATCGCACGGCCTTTTCCGTTAAGTCGAGAAAATCGGTTTTTTTCTCTTTTCTCCTCTACTTGACGGAAAAGACCGGTCTACAACAGGATAGAACGCGACCGTACACAAGAGGTGGAGGGGATTCAGGTTGCGCATGTGCAAGAACATGTTTATCGGAATCGATATTTGTCAAAGGATTTGTTGTTCACATCTTAACATGGGCATTATGTGTGAAGTTGTACCGAGCTTTTGAAACGAAAACGACATTCAAGCTTGTAAGTATCACTATTTTGGTGCCACTGGATTAATTATAAATATCAATTATATCACTGGTTTAATCATTACAGCTGGTTATTGATGATAATCAATCCTTATCATGTTGTCAGTTCCTTAAACTTAATTCTACCACGGTTATTGCAAAGATTAAAGGAAAACCGCGGCTATTATTCTACGATATACTTTCATACGTATTAACTGATTATGAGAAAATTGATACACATCTCGCTTGCATTTCAAGGTTTGCTAATGCAACAATAAAGTGGATGACTGATAATTTAATTTTATGATAATAAAAATCAATCAACATGTTTTTGTAAAACAAATTCATAAATGACTGAAGAACATTTGTCACTCAGTAGAAACCAATCGTCTGCATTCCGAGTGCGATACACATGTAAACATGGCGATGCACAGACAAATATTTCTTGAACTGTATTCAAAGCAATTGATATAATCCATTAACATCAAACTAAATATTTGAAATATTTTTGAAATAAATTTAAAATACCCCTGTCGTCAGCAAATATAATAAATATATAAACAAAAAATACCCCCCCCCAACCCAATGTAGGCCGTTTCGGAAACTGCCATGACGTCACTGTGACCTAAATCGTAGCTATATAGGAAAACCATCGACTGTATATTTCTGAGCTGTAGTAGAATAGAAATAAAGCTCTTGTTTTTGTGTTTGTTGCAACATATACAAAAATGCGAATATCATTTCTTAAATTCACTAGCAAAGGAATAGATGCCGTCAACATAAGCAACATTCTCTGTCATAAAAAGTGCAGTCTTGTATTCCATCATATTTCAAGTTCATGTCCACGCCCTGTACCTCCTACAAACATACTTCTACTATTGCATCCATACTTTTTAATTACAAAAAACTGTACAGTGCCTAGATATAGACCATCTTTATATACCTAATCCTCCTACGTGTTCTTGTTCTTCTTTCAGCCATAGTCCAGCATTACCGGCGATGTCGATATAGTTGAAAAAGAGGACCTGAATTTTCGAAATCATTTATTCTAAATTCAGAGAACCCCGGTCTCTCAATTGGCGACAGAACTTCATTTCTATGATAAATTCTGTCGACGATTATTCCAGACGATGAACTAAATATAAAAAAAGAACTCGATACATGTACCTTGGCTAAATGAATAATAGTATACGTATTTATAGGAAGAAAATTAAAATCCCGCATTGGACACATCAAAGCAAAAGTGTGTACCATCTACCCTTCTATGTTTAGTAAACCAGAAGTGACAAAAGAATTAGATAGGTTACAGAATACTACAACTGCCCTTTCAAAAGATGAAATATTTCTATTTTAAATACATTTAAGAGTTCCCGTACATACGTCTTGTGTTTATCAATGAAAGGATAAACTGGTGATGTAGATACATGTAACGGTTACATAGGACACAAATTGAAAGGATTGCCCCATTTTACAATTCCTTGGAACATCTTTCCTTTGGTTAAAAATAGCTGTCTGATAAGGGAGGCCCCGGGGCGTTCCCGCCACTCCACTATATCCAATTAATGTTATTCATTTTACATCAATGTTTATTCGATATATATATATATACATACATACAAACCTTAATACTAAGGATAACCCATGAAAGCTCGAAAACTTATTTCCAATGGGGTCCTTTGATGTACGTATGTTTGCGCTAGGGGGTCATTTAGAACCTACATGTACTACCTTCCGATTACGAAGGCAGGGGTCTACTAGTGCGCTAACACCTGAAGCAATCATGCGGAGTCTTCCTTATGGTCAATCCGATTCAAAATTGAATAGTACACAAAATACATTTGTTGGCTACATGTATATTTTGTAGGGTAATATAAGAATTGTTGGACCCGAGGACCGAAGTTGTCCAAGGGCCGATGACAAAGGCAGCGGAAATACCCGATGGTCTGATGACTAACTGTAGACCTACAATCTACAGTCTGTTGGTCATTTTGGATTGTGATTACACGTGTAGTGCACTCGCACCAGTGGACAACGCCGATAAAACATAAAATGCAATCAACATTATACATGTACGTGTACTTGAATATGACTTATCAATCCAACACCATGTCGACGTACCATCAAACCCAACATTAATCCGTAGTAAGGTTTTCTAATGTAAAACTCTGTAGTATAATTATATGGATTTAATCCATAGTAAGGTTTTCTATTGTAAAACTCTGTAGTAGGTATGGAATTAATCCATAGTAAGGTTTTCTATTGTAAAACTCTGTAATATATATGGAATTGATAATTATTGATGTACCAAGAGCATTTTTTAAGATATCTCTTAATCTTAAGAGATATCTCTCTAAATAAGAGATATCTCTTTCACTTAAAGAGATATCTCTCTAAGAATTCCTAAGGAGATATCTCTCAAAGTGTAAGATATATCTCTTTAATCGTTGAAAAAGAGATATCTCGTTCCAATATTTTTATTAGTTTAAGAAATTCTCCCTAAAACGGAAGCCCGCCATTGAAGCAAATCTTACCATGATGGCTGGGGTGTTGCTAAAACGCGGAACGGAAAATGGAACGGAAGACGGAACAGAAAACGGAAAATATATTATGCAATAATGTTATGAGGAAGTCAACATTTTGCAAAAATCAAAAGGCTTATTATGAACAAGGGATGCAGCAATTACAGAGAGAACAGGAAGTCATCCTCAGAATCCACCATTTCATATTGATACCTCATATTAATGCATTATTATGTAATTTTACACGGTGTATTTTGTGAAAGAATGTACCAACAGACGCTTGCTTAATACTTTGCATAGTAAGTTTTAATAAAAATATCAAGAAAGCGCCTGTTGGCACCATCTTTTTTCCCGGCTTTGTCATCCCTCCCCCAGATTTTGACAGTATGTTGTTTCACAAATGAATAGAAAATAAATAAGACAACATACTGAAAAAGACTTGAATTATAATTGAACCCCTTTCAAATTCTATTACTTTATTCTGGCTGGTATCGTAAGAAAAGATTTTATGAGCCCATCCAATGAATAAAAGGTACACCCCCCCCCCCCCGAAAACAACATTGTAAAAGATAAAATTATTTTTTGAACAATTTTCCCCAATCATAGCCTTTTTAAATCGAACGTGCTTTTAATCGAACTACATATGTTTAAGATAACTGAATTTGAATATAAATTTAGTTCTACACCTGGTACAATATACATTTATGTATCACATCAAATTTTAAAGCGAATGAGTCCGGTGAAGAAAAAAGTTTTGCCTCATTTGGGATGAATCTAAGAGGAATTAACAGATTTATTTCATAATTTATGAAATAACTAGAAAGCTAACACAGAATTTATGCTTGAATGGAATTAAAAGTCATCTCATTATTAATCCAAATGTTAAGCTATACAAGTATTTAGTTTAAATATTAACTGCCAGAAGTCCTCCCTATTTAGGATAGGGGTGCTGCGGATACTAAGTCTCCTGTTAGTTAAAAAATAATAAATCAAGCACAAGAAATTTAATTTGTTGACTAAATAAAATCATGAATTAATATTTATTGTTTTATATATATCACACTCCCTATTGTAAGTACACACATACACGGTATTATGTGTAAATACATGTACATTACATGTGCGTTAATGACGTTTTGCCAGGGGGGTGGGGGTGGAATATAAACCACGTGTGTTCTTTTCATTCTCTACCCATAGGTGTCACTGCTCGCTAACATCTCTGTCAATGCCGAAATTTAAAAATTCTTTTAAAATGCCTTGTAAATTCTTATATTAATGTTTACCTAAATTCACTTACTCAATTTATGATGCAAAATTTTAAGATACAGTTGTTTTATCGCTTGTAAACAATTCTCAAATTGTTGATTTTAATCAAAATGACACCCCCCCCCCGTTTTTTTTACCATTATCTTATCTACATTAATCATTCTAATTCTTAAATTCCGTTCCCTTCCGCGTTTTAGCAACACCCTGATGGCTGCAATCCCGTGGGAAGATTTTGCTTTTACCGCATGTGAAATGTATACAGGTAACAAAAAACAAAGACAATAAATTGATGAAATATGCAAGCTAGACTAGATTTCGCCTCTCGGCAACTTGACAATGTTACCCCAACCACCTCTTCAACCTTTCCCGCCATTTGTACACTAGAAGTATTTTGCTGGTTACATCATTTCAATGACAATGCAACAGGGAGAAGTCATTATGATTACTGGGGGGAAAATCTAAAGAGATATCTCTCTAATTTAAAGAGATGTCTCTTTTTTTACATCGATTGAGAGATATTTCTTTACGCTAGAGAGATATCTCTTTCTCTCTGAGAGATATCTCTCAAAGAGAAAGATATATCTTCCTAGCGTAAAAAGATATCTCTCTAACTTACAGAGATATATGTTTAACCAATAGAGATATCTCTCTTATTTAAAGAGATATCTTATTTTACAAATAAATAGTAAAAGGGCTTACCATAGGAAAGGCTCCAAAATCAAATCAACGTGACTTCATTCAGTTTGCAATGTTATTTTACATGTTTTACATATTCATTCATATTTTGTACAGAAATATAAAAACCCAGAGGAATTAGATTTGTTTGTAGCAACTGTGCTTAATTCCATTCTTATTTGTAATGACATTGGTCGAATTCTTCAGTTTTCTTTAACTTCGGTACCCTTGGATTTTTCATTCAGAGAAAAAGCGTCAACAATATAGTAACATGAAATTATTGGTGCATTGAGGGGATGTGCATCTGATGAAATACGGAAGTTCCGAGTTCACCAAGAGTTATTTCCCTTTGTCGAACCCTTCCGTAAATTATGACGTAAAATATGATGACAATGGGTACATTTGCTAATTACTATCGTTGTATTATTTCTTAAAAGATGATATCCAGACTTTCTGAGACCATCCTATCTCAGGGAAAAGGCAACTTTAGTGAGTTTATGAGTATTGGATAACAAAATGGCTCAAACAAATATTGTTAATTGCCATCTTTCTTTGATAAAAGCGTCACTCATGTAGAAAAGGAAACGAATAATGATTCGATAACCAATTTGATGATCTTATTCAAACAAATTATGCTTGATATGGCCAGAATATGCATACCAGTGATTGATATAAACAAAAGTTACGCTTTATTACATTAATCGTACGTAATCGTTATGTACAATACCAGTCTACGATATAATGTATACATTGTGTACCCACCATACGTCATAAAATGCGAAAGAGTTCGACAAAGGGAAATAACTTTTGGGTAACTCGGACTTGCATATTTGAACCTCCCAATTCTATATTGATTTTAACACACGTCAATATTTACATATGTTCCGAGAACATGAAACCCGAGATTGTGATATAAACCAGTGCTCAGGATCGTTCATCGGATAATTTGTCAAATTTTACAGAAAAAAATCCCGGATAAAATTGGATGCCATCAAATTATATATATATATATATATATATATATATATATATATATATATATATATATATATGACAGATAGTATTTTCTATAACAATTTTGTTCCAAAACAATTCGTCCAGTTGGGGTTATACAGACCTGGAACGTTACAAGTTTTACAGTAAATTCCGACCTTAATTCATCCAGCTGGCTATACAGACCTGGAACGTTACAAGTGTTACAGTATATACCGACCTTATTTTCCTTCCCAATTACGCTATATTTCTCTGACGTTCAATTCAAAAATTTGTCTAATCTTAAACAAAATCCCCCAGAGCATGTCGGATCCAACAAATTCCATTACATATGAATGGTTAGTTTTGTACATTTTACTCAATAAAACTATCAAAATTTTTGCTTTGCAAATGTTTTAATACTGACTGCCAGATTCTGGTCAGAAGAATTTGTTTAACGTCGATTTTGCATGCTCGAGCTGAATTACATTTTATTAAATAAGCTATATTTTCATACCTTAATTATCATTGTAAATTCAATTATCACAAATTATTTAAACACCATTGTTATTAACTCTGATTATGACTGTAGAATTGACCGAGGCCTCGAAGTCCGATGTCCTTTTAACCTGCTGCTACAGTTGTTGGTTTCTGGAATGTGCTGAATTTTCTTTGAAGGATTGGTAACACTCTATTGATTTGATTGACAGGCCCTTTGGACTTGAAAACAAATGTTTTCACATCAAAGTCAATTTTCCCAATCAACACAATGGGATTTTTCTCCAGATTGTTCATATCATTATGTTGAACTGTTACGTTCATATGCAAGTAGTTGTAGTCATTATGGAACTTGGTGAAATTGAAAGTCGCAAGATCGGCGGTATTTTTGTTCACGTCACGGGATTTCTGCGCCAGGTCGTTAAGGGTCGTGTGGTAGTCGCTGGTTGCATTTCGGATCTGCTCCGAGAGGTTGCGGAAATCCTGTTTGACTTGGTCCAGTTGCGGCTTGAGATTTCTGTTGACGGTCTGAACCGTCTGCTGAAGCTGGTTAGCATCCCCGACTACTTTGACTAACCTGTTTGTGATTCCGTTAAGGTTTGAAGTAAGGTTTTGAAGATCGGACTTGGCGTCGGCCAGTGGTGCTTTGAATCCATCTATTGTTTTGGTTAATTCGGTTAATTTCTTCTGCTCATTATTTCCAATGGAGCGGATTTCAACTCTGAGATCAATAGCTTTGCTGGTCATATTGGAAATTTCGACAGCCTGAGAAGGCGGCGTAGCAGCGCGTTTACCTCTGTGGTGTGAAACGATGTTAGATTCCAAAATGGCAATTTTGTTCAGCAGGTCCGTGAGTTTCGTTTCTTGCGCTTGAAGCTTTTGTTCCATACCGCTCATTACAATAGATCGACTTCTTTCATTAGATTCAAGTTCCCTAGTAATGTTGATCAACTTCCACTCCGCCATCGAAAGTTCCGCAGACTCTTTTTGAAGCGTGGGACTGGCTGCGCGTGGATGTTGATTTCCTGTTGGTAACGCAGTCAAAACCGATTTTAGACCATCAATTTGTCGCTGAAGGGAGTCAAGATCAGATATCTGTTGACTTGCCTGAAACTGTCCAGCAGTCGTTTGAACAGTTCGCACAAAATCCAAGCTGTTTTTCCCTATAATTTTGATTCCTTCAATTCCACCCTCCAATTTCCATATTTTCTCTTCCAGATCTCTGTCTACTCCACCTTGGGACTCGCATGAACCCCCGGGGGATCTGGGTATGTTGTAGTAGTAACTACAGGAAGAAGACCCCCATACAGCTCGGGTCACACCCAAAAATAGCCAAATGTATAAAACCCCAGACTGCATTTTGGTGGTAACTTCTTTAAGGATTAAATCACTTCTGTCTGCCGCCTGAATACGATATCTATCTTATAGTCCAAAAACGTGATTTACATGATGAGGTTTGGGAGGCGTAAACCTGCGTCTTTACAGATTAAACCGCGTGCTGATCGCCTGCTATCGTGGACGGAAATTTAGTTGTTTTACCGCCACTAATAACGAGAAAACAAATACGAAGAAAATCCCACAAAAATCGTTTATTGGTTGCATAATGATTGTGTTCCTAGCTGCCAATGGAATTTTGACAGAATACACTAATTGAAAGTTTGGCTGCAACCAACCACCACCTCTCTAATCTTATCTCGAGACACAAACATAAAATATTTCAGATTATGTGAAACCCTGAAATTGAGATTTCACGGGACCCGTGATTCAAAATGACCAAATAAAATAGTGTTTTGTCAAAAGACTATTTCACGGCGCCGATTTAGTACAACCACATAATAGAAACTTTATCTTATTGTTTTTCCCTGTTTAGCATCAAACAAAGTTTTGAAAAGCAAACTCCCTGAAAATTAAGTTTTGTAACAACTGCCTTTGTTTGACCTCCGTTTCTATTAATAACCATAGCTAAGTTCAGTATTTGATTGGGGATAAATTCACCCTGCTTTCGATGCCCAACTCGACACAAGTAACTTCCTAATACATGAACCATTTTCATTTTATTTCTTTTAAAAAAATATTATAAATCAGACTCTTTCCTTAACCTTAATTATCGTATATTTCATGTAGAAAATAGAATGATTAGAGTCATTAAGCTGCATGTAGGATGTACTATCATATTATAATTATGCCTTTTGATGGAATTAACGAATTTCAACGATTACCACTTTTGTCATGTTATATGCATAATACAGAAATTCAAATTTCGCAGGCTTGGCATTCAAAGTCAAGGTTCCTTACACAGATCATATTCTAACAGGAGTCTACATGAATTACGAAGGAATTCAAATGGATTGTTTGTTTGTTTGTTGCCTCCGAGAGAATTTTTCACTCATTTTAGAGACGTCATCCGCTGTAACTGAAATATCGCATTTAGACCTACACTGTATGTTCTTCAATATGCCAACGCCTGTAATGACACGTGACCTATGGTTTTTAGGTCAAATTCCAGAGTTATAAAACTATTGTGAGCACGTTTTCATACTCACACTCCGTGCTGTAAATCGTTCTCAACTCAAAAGTGAAGGTTATAGTGCTTTCATGAAATAATTCTCATATTGAAATGGAATACATGCTCAAGATTTTTCGTGTATGTTTTGCAGCTTGCTCAAAGTTGCACTCAAAACAAACATGGCTGAGTATGAGTACGGTAAAAGTTTTATAACCTCCAGGTCGCGGTAGCCGGTAGTTCAGTTTTTAAAAGTTTTCGCTTCGGTAGGTTGTGAGTCCCTCTCATTGCAGATGTTAACATACCTTCGCCAAACGCTCGGCATTTAGAAGTGATAATTCAAATTATGAAACATGCAGTGAAATAAATGCATCGAAAGCAACTACACGTATGTTCAACTTTAAAGAAAACAAGGGCGAAACTGGGAAACAAAATACTTAGAAATTCTATGAATATGTAAAAGTTAAATTCTAGTATTTCTTAGAAAATATCAATAATGATTTAATCAGATTTAGCTACAGAATTTGTAGTGCTCTGGAAAAAATTGGGAAAGACCAGAGAGCTATAAATAAAAACATTTGATTAAAGACGGAGTTTTTTCTGCGTGCGGTTGGAGTCTTGTATTTCTGCATTCTTGCATCGCAATCTCAGAATATTAATATGAAAATTTTTTGACATATTTTCCCACTATACTTGTTTCCAAATATACTCTCAAACATTCATTAAAGCCCACAGAAACTCACAGTTTCAAATAATATCGTATGGTGACATCGCCATGTTAAGTTACAGACAATTCGAATCGCATTGATTTCCTTAAATGTCTATATATTTTAAGTTAGATATGTTGAATGAAATCTTCCCAGATCTATTAAAAAGAATTGTGTAAATAGGTTTGAATTTAGCTTTAATTAGTCTGGTCCCTTCCCGCCATTCATCCCGTAGAGACCTGGGTTAGAATAGGGCCTCAGTACCCCTTGCTTGTCATAAGATGCGATTAAATGGGGCGGTCCCCAATATACATGTACATGTACAACAAATCAATCAAGCCGTTTTGTTTTTATATTTCGCTATTGAAAAAAGAATGGTTGAGCGGGGTCTAAGGGTTTCATAACTACCAGGATTAATTATTAGTGCTCAAGGGCTTACTGTACATGTAGAGAATTGTACATTTCTCGTTTTATATTTATCATTCGCGTTCATGATTAACAAAAACTTAGTGCATACCTAGTATTGTAATCATTAGATACAAATTAACTGATTCGAATTGACTGACTATGCCTAGTGTAACATGCCTACGGGAAGAAACAAAATTATTTGAAGATGCGAGGTTTCGGTTCACATGATGCTTTAATGAATTTCTGATGGCATATTTAGACACAAGTGCAGTGGAAATTTCAAAATGTTAATATCAAAACTTTGAGACGGCATTTAAATCCTCAATCGTGCGCTGGAGAGAAAAAAACTAACTCCGCATAAAGACACTTTTAGAGGGGGTCGATCTGTAGTTCTATGCATGGTCTATCCTAATCCCTCCCCCCAAAAAGCTACATGATTTCTGCAGCTACTTCAGAATATGAATAGAAATATTTTATTATCCTGATTAGTATTTCTTTTTGGAACGTCTCAATATGATTGAAATGGGGCGTTAAACAATATACAATCTTGTTAAAAGCACTGAAACAAAAAGTGGAACAAAAATTATTCTAGATTTATACAGAGTGTAATATTTTGAATTGCAATTTAAATTAAAAAAATTCGGATCACCACTTCGACAAATAATTTGAACATTATTTACTTAGTTGACCCCACCCCACCCCCAGAAAATCCTCGTCTTTCGAGATACATTTGTATTTGATGAAACATTTGATAATAATCTTATTTTTTAAGTATTCATAAAAATCAACATAACTGTAGATAAACAATACTTACAAACTTCGCTATTGACATAAAATTTATCAAACATTCAAATCTGTCCGAGTGGTTAGAGCATCTCGCTCAAAATCACACGACCCCTCACCTCTGGTCGGCGTGGGTTCGAATCCTGCTCGCGCAGGTAAGTGAGAAAGTTTCCCAGTTTACTTTCGGAAGGTCGGTGGTCTCTTCCCAGGTACATTGTATCTGGGTTCTCTCTTCCACCAACAAAAACTGGGCGCCACCAGATAAATGAAAAATTGTTGAATGTGGCGGAAAACATCAAATCAATCATTCAATCAAATCTAAAAGGGAGGTACCAATCACATTCGATGTGGTATTCGGAAACCCTTTGGGATTTTGTATATCTGTACCGATGTATAGCTGTACAGAAGAAAATATGCCCCACACCGGTGGGAACCAAACGCTAGAACTGACCCCTGATCCTCACTGCGTCCCTCCATCAACATGGGAGTGGGAGGGGGTGGGGGCTCTCCAGGTGACGGATTGGGAATATTAACCATTTTCATTACCATCACAAATCGCATCAAATATCAGATTTTATACTGTTATGGTGTTTTACTGAAGAAAGTAACTCTGTCTACAAGTTAGAGAACTCGCTCTATTGGTGCAATCTAGCGCCATAGAAGTCCTTCATCTTTCAGAAAATGTGTACCATAACACAGCTTTACCTCATCCATTCTCGAACAAACCGGGACTCTAATCCGGCCCCCTGAATCTCTAGTTATAGGTGCTCTTCTGAGCTAACTGGCCACTGGCAATCGAACCCGTCTGACCGCTACATTTCTTCCTCCTTAAATTGTCTTCGCCCTTGAACACACACCACCCATTTTATTTTGACCCTGGTAGGACTTTCACCTGTAAGTCCAGGGGTGGTCAGCGGCACCATAGAAACAGGAAGGGAGAAAATGCAACGAACCGCCCCCTGAATCTCTAGTCAGGTGCTCTACTGAGCTATCTGGCCACCGGCGATCGAACTCGTCTGAAACACCACAAAATATTGAAAATAACACACGTGTACCATCACACGACATGTATTTGATTTTTTTAACAGACGCAAATTAAATAATGTTTCACTTTAAGACTGACACGGAAATTTGTTGTTTTATTGTAAGTTCTCTCTAGAAAATTATTGAATCATAGAATAACCTTTTCAGATAATTTGACTCAAACTTTGATGTACTGCGGACACTTAACCTGGTGAGCTCTTTTCAAAGATGACTAATCAGTGGTTCTAGAAGACATGCGCACGCACAAAGAAAGCAGACACCGTTGTCTGTAGAATACAGTTTAGAGTCGGCAAATCCACGACGAAAGGGACAAAGCACAACATAATTCAGATTCATTCTTTAGTAAACATAAACATTGCACAAAACAAAGACATGCTTGTGAAGTTATGTACACAATGGTAAGGCGTTCCATAGTCTTCAACTTACACACAATCTTGTTTAAGGTGGCTCACTGCACCCAGAAATAGTTTCTCAAATCAGTACGAATTGATTTGATTATAAAAGATATGATGATATACGATAAGTATACATGCCAAAAAGGCAACAACAAAAATATATACAAATTTGGATAAAAACATGATTTTCAATGTTTTTTAATTTTAAACACATCTGAACAAAAGATTGCAGGATTTGAACTCGAGATTTGCGGTTCACCATCCCAATGCTTTAACCACTGAGCTACAATGATAGACGAATAAATCGATCGATACAAATAATTTCACAAAACATTTAAATCGCTATCTTGTGACGTGGTGTCATACAGAGTATAAGCTTTAGTGTAGTGAGCTACCTTAATACTTTGTGCAGTCTAGAGAAAGTCTACAGTTTATATTATTATGTAACAACCGCTGTTACTTTTATGCATTTCAATTTCCTATATGTTTCTTTTGATACTTACGTTATTTGACTAGTGTATTTTTATTAAATACAATTTTTAGATTAGGATTGCTTCCATTATATATATATATATATATATATATATATATATATATATATATATATATACAAAGCACTAAAATCACCAACGACACGAACAACGAGACTGTTCGTGTCGTTGGTCATTTTAGTGCTTTGTGTAATTTTTTGTATTTGACCTTGTATCCATGTTGTGGATCCGACACTTTGAGGTATCGGGTGTTGTTGGAACTTTAGTGCTTTTATATATATATATATATATATATATATATATATATATATATATATATATATATATAGTTTGTAAATAAAGAATTCGGTATTTGATACAGTAAATACATCCAATAATAAAAGTCAAGAAACACAAAACTCGAATAACATTTCACTGTTAGCGCTTTCGGGTTTAATGCCTCTTCAGACAGTTATAAAATATTTTATAACTGTCTGAAGAGGCATTAAAGCCGAAAGCGCTAACAGTGAAATGTTATTCGAGTTTTGTGTTTCTTGACTTTTATTATTGGATATATATATATATATATATATATATATATATATATATATATATATATATATAAATACATACATATATACATATATATATATATATATATATATATATATATATATATATATATTGTCAGCGTCAGTGAACGATGCGATCAATTTAGTTTCTAATCGCATCGCTTCTTTAATTTTTTGCGATTAGGCAAAGTAAGTATAACCTATTATACCTCGGCTGATAGAACTACTAACAGTGGCGGATGATATATGTATATAAGACTGAATCATTGTAAATTCACACGAATTAAAATTGTGTTTGTATGACTATTCCTGTATTCTAAAAGTTTTCTTTAGTAATTGTAATTGACCATTCGTGAGCAGGAATGATCATCAATGAGATGACTAACTTCTGGATCAATGCAGGTCATTTTCACGAACTACCTTGTGTTGATGTTTATAGGGGATTTTTGTGGGTTTTTTCTCACCCTATTCCTGTGTTTGTAAATCATCAATAAGCCTTTTCTGAACGATCCTTTTCTAGCTTTTCAGATGTATGCTTTTATGCACGTAGACCATAATTCAGCAGCATATTCAAATTGTGGTCTAATAAAAGATACATACATGTACACGGGATAGAGTATCCCTTGATAAAGTAGATTTTAGCGTTTTTAAAGCAATTCAGTTAATTTATCTTATTTAATTTATTTTCTTTACAACATCGTCAATGTAATCAGATAACAATATGCTAATAATATACATAATGTATTATGAATCAGGGGGATAAGAATGTCCTCCATTGTTTACATATAGGTTCCTGTAGTGTGATAAATTCTGATTGACGTTCATCAAAAAGTAAATTATGAAATTGCGTCACAAGTCTTTAAAAATGAAAAAAAGGAGCTTTTTTTTCGTGCGTTAAATTTCAATAACCATTACTTTGACCATTCGTCTAGTTTTCTAAGATTTTGTATTGCTTATAGGAGTTATAATATTAATCACTGTTCGTTATCTTCACCTTTCATTTCACTTAAAAACGACGTGCAACGTATATACATTGTTGTAAGGGATTGTCATCAAAATGTAATCTACAAAAAGATATTATGCTTTCAAGAACATCATTTACATACAACAAAAACAATAGTGGCCCAAGAATTGAGCCCTGAGGAACTCCATCTGTTACATACCTAACAAAAGAAAAGTTCCTAAGTTGCTTTTAGGTACATATGTAGAAATAAAACCATTCTAACATTGTACCGTTAATTTCATACATTTTAAGTTTGTGAATCTAGCCTTTGTATCAGACTCTGGCAATGGTCTTCGGTTACAGAAACCATACAGCAGTATTTACCATCGTCGGCATATATATATATATATATATATTTACAAAAGAGTAGTAGGTTTAATTGCGTGAATTCAGTATTCAAAAAGAATATGTTCAAATATTTTACTAATACAACTCAACAAACAAACAAACCGGTCTATATATGTAGTTTGAAATGACAGAGGAATAATCTTTCTTAAGGAAGTTAGCTCCTGAGATTTTGAGCACAACTGCGCAGGATGCTACAACTAAGTGTTTACTGGTTCAATACTGACCCATTGTTGTAAACATATTGCACACCAATTACTGAACCCTATCCATTTGAAATTTTTGTGTCAATTCAAATTTTGAAAGGATTTGGCAGGGATTGTATTTTGTGGCGGAAGGATTTATTAATCAAAAAAAGTTCTAAATCTGCATGATATTACAATTTCTGTTTCCTCCAATTCATCTTCTATTTCTATACTCATATGCGTGTATTTCAGTTTTATTATCTATGATACAAGTAGTTGAGACTTGGAACCAGTTCAAATGTTGTCATTTATTATTTTGGTTGATAAATTTTTCCAAATAGAACACCGATTCTTATAACCGAAAATTTAAATCAATTTAACCAAAATTTTGTATAAAAATTCAGTATTTTCGCCAATAATTCAAAAATGTGATCGCAAACCACCACTTTCTTAGTTCCATTAAAAATTTTAAACCAATACCTTGAAAATTATGTGAAATTTTAGAAATTGACATTACTCCTAATATGTCCTTTTAAACTTTGAGGTCATGATTTTTTTCCCGTATATAAAGTGCGAAAAGGTCATTATTTATTTTCATTACTTGTCTTAAACTTTTAAATAGTCTGCTATCTCGTGTTCATGTATCTTTGGGAAATAATCATTGTATTTAGACACCGTGTTTGGTTTCTATCATTTAGAATTGTGATGGATGTGATGGATGTGATGATGTGATGGATGTGATTGATGTGATGGATGTGATGGATGTGATGGATGTGATGATGTGATGGATGTGATTGATGTGATTGATGTGATGGATGTGATTGATGTGATGATGTGATGGATGTGATGATGTGATTGATGTGATGATGTGATGGATGTGATTGATGTGATGGATGTGATGGATGTGATGGATGTGATGGATGTGATGGATGTGATTGATGTGATGGATGTGATGATGTGATTGATATGATGATGTGATGGATGTGATGGATGTGATTGATATGATGGATGTGATGATGTGATGATGTGATGGATGTGATGGATGTGATTGGTGTAATGGATGTGATGGATGTGATTGATGTGATGGATGTGATGGATGTGATGATGTGATAGATATGATGGATGTGATGATGTGATTGATATGATGATGTGATGGATGTGATTGATATGATGGATGTGATGGATGTGATGGATGTGATGATGTGATTGATATGATGATGTGATGGATGTGATTGATGTGATGGATGTGATGATGTGATGATGTGATGGATGTGATGGTGTGATGATGTGATGATGTGATGGATGTGATGGATGTAATGATGTGATGATGTGATGATGTGATGGATGTGATGATGTGATGGATGTGATGATGTGATGGATGTGATGGATGTGATTGATATGATGGATGTGATGGATATGATGGATGTGATGGATGTGATTGGTGTGATGGATGTGATGGATGTGATTGATGTGATGGATGTGATTGATATGATGGATGTGATTGATATGATGGATATGATTGATGTGATGGATGTGATTGATGTGATGGATGTGATTGGTATGATGGATGTGATTGATGTGATGGATATGATGAATGTGATTGATGTGATTGATGTGATGGATGTGATTGATGGAGTGTATATCTTGTACTCATATGGAGATGTATGCTGGATGTGAAATGATTGTTTAAGATTTCAATCTGGTCAACAACTGTCTTTGCTGTTGTCATAAGTACAATGAATGAATGATATGTCACTTGTTGGTTTTATGTGAAAAAAAAGCCTTCAAATAATTTCCATCATAGTTTTTGATTATTCATGCTGACATCCGTAAGATGGGAATTATCATTGACAGAAATCAGAAAATGCATGGTGTTTTTTCATATTGTTCCTTATTTTCCTCCAATTAGAATCTCTTTTGGATTCTATAAAACCTTTTCCTTAACCTGTTGTGAATACCTATAGTTTTCTGTAGAGAATCCCCCCATGGTTCACCATAGGGCCTTACAGTTACTGTCCCCCCCCCCCCCCCCCCAGTTACATATTGATAAATAAAAGCCTTAATCATTTCTGTGAAATTTAAATGCAGGTTCTATATTTTCGGAAATGAAAGTAAAATGTAAATTTTTTTTTTCATTTTTTAAAAAATACACGAGATTATGAACTGCATTGCTAACACGCTTCATGAAGTATACTAGATTAAAACTCCGCTGTTCACGCCCTCACCCACAACGAAACTACGCCATCCTCAGTAAACAGAAAAGTGACTGAACGGTAACTGAAAGATGACTGAATGGCAGAGCCCTTTCACCGAGAAACCTTTCCTGACCTTTCAGTGGACGGAATGATAGAGTCCTGCCACTGAGTCACCTTTCCTGACCTTTCAATGGACGGAATGGTAGAGTCCTGCCACTGAGTCACCTTTCCTGACCTTTTAATGGACGGAATGACAGAGTCCTGTCACTGAGTCATCTTCCCTGACCTTTCAATGACTTTCCTGACCTTTTAGTGAACTTTCCTGACCTTTCAGTCGACTGAATGGCAGAGTTTAATCCTGTGTCATGTATTTTCAAAAAATGAATTAATTTCTTAAATGTACAATGTACGTGTAGGTTGCTCGATGATCACTGAATGTATGACTAACATTCAAGGTGCCATAACCATGCTTTTAATTACATTCATTAATGATTATATGATCTATGGAGGTGCCTGTATTATGTTTAGTTTTTGTATAATACGTGTATTTGTTAATCTATAAGTGTTCATAATTGTGAGTAACTCATGTGAAGTATATTTTTTTAAATTGTTTTTTAATGAATGTTTAGATCACCTAGTATCGCAATATGGTAAATTAAATTAGATTCATAGTTATTTCGGATTTCAAACATTTCGGTTGAGCATCACTGAAGAGACATTATTTGTCGAAATGCGCATCTGGTGCATCAAAAGTTTTACATGTATATGAAGCATTTTAACAGAATTCCGAAATGTTCACACCAGAATACTTTTTTGAACCAGTGTTACTAGCCTCTTGCCAATGACGTTTCAGGTCGTTTATACTGTATCAAGGATTCTTGTGACTTGTATATGCAATTATCGCATAATCTTCAAGTGAAGAGTTCGATATTATTTCTTACTTACAAGATATATATGAACATGCTGGTTTGACCCCAAAAAAAACACAACAAACATACAAAAAACCCACATCAATTTCAAATGTTAATACTGGTGTTTTAAAATATTACATCAATACTTTTTTTTCGAAAAAAAAATCATTAACAGGTTTAAAAATACTAAAATCTGGTGACATTTTCCATTTGTTTAGTACCGAAGTATTTTTAATCTGAATTACTTGACCATTTTGTTAATTTTGAATAGTCTTTTACTTTAATAAGGTAGTTTTCTAATTTAAAAGATTGTAGAAAGGTAACCCGAGAAACATTACTGGACTGTCTACGACGAGCCCTAAATAGTGTTCATTCCAAGCCTTAATTGTCATGACCTCCATTAAACTGGGTAATAATTGGAACATTAGAGGAGAAGTTGTGTAGGGGTTTGGATAGAAGATGGCAACACATTTGCCTCTAAAAAGGTTAAAAACTGTCAGATTATAAATACATAGCGGAATGAAGGTATACCTAGATATTTCATGTCTAGAAATTGGGGACAAGTTTGTCTTTTTGGGAAGGATCTAAAGTAAATTTAATTGAGTTGTGTGTAATGTCCTGCTCTGGAGACTGCCATCAACCATTTGGTGCACATGTAATTCTGACGTAGACCACTATCGAGGAACACGGAGTGCAAGTTTCATGTTTTAGCGACAAAACCAGTCCAACCACTAAAGATGGTTTTGTATAAGTTTGACACCAAGAATTGGTCAACATCAGTGATTTTTTTCTAGTTCGCCAGATTACCGGGAAGTCTCTATCCTGAGAAAACATGAAGTTGTTAGAAGATTGTTTGTTCTGTTTGCCTTCTGCTCGCATATCCGCCAATCACTCGCTTAGTTATCTACTCAAACAAGGTAAATCCCACTCCTCCCGCCCCCTAAACTTATATAGATCGGGGATACCTGGTCACCTCAAAATTCGTCACATCGGCATCGACTGACTCAGGCTCAATGATGTACGCCAAATTAACAGTCGTTTTGGTAGCACTGGCGACATGCTCTGCCCAGTTCATACCTATTAAACCGTTACCAACGAAATTGAGCCTAAAAACTACTACACAGAAAGCCAAGGTGACCACACACAAGTTGCCTCAGCCAAACCCGAACACTGGCAACACCCAGAACGCCGGGGGATGCACTTACCAATTCCATGTAGCCGATCCAAATGGTGCTTGTGCAGGGACATCTTCTGCTTTGGATAAGAAAGTGGAACTAGTCAAGCAAGATCTGGATAAAACCAAATTCCAGTATGTGTCTCAAAACAGCATGATTCAGAGCACGCTCGCGCGTATTCAAAGTGATGCCGCAAGTTATATGACAAAGTTAACGGATCTAAATAACGAAATCCAGAAGCTGAAACAAATGGCGGCAACCGCGGCCTCAGGAAGCGGAGGTTCCTCAGGAAATTCCGCAGCACTAAATCAGATGCTGCACGACACCAGAGATCTACTAACGAAAGCTATCAGCGACATTAACAATCAAATCTTCAACATCACCATACAGATGCAGAAAAGTGCCATTGAAGAAACGAAGATACAAACAGCTTTGAATAAACAGATTAACGATCAAACGAGCAAAATTGCTACTGCAGAATTAAAGCTGATAACGCTGGAGAACATGCTAAAGAACATGCAGTCTGGAACCACTCCAGTGGCAACCATGCCGCCGCTCACCACCATCCCAACAAAGGGCATGCCAAGTAGTAGCACCACCACCACTGGGCCACCACCAACAGCTCCAATAGGTCTTCTTAATCAACTCAAGTCACAACTCCAGAAACTCGAGTCTGAAGTGAAACAGGTAGAACAATCCCATTCTAAGGAGATCAAAGATTTGAACCAGAAAGCAGTCCAAATCAAGACTGAGCTAACCAATCAGACGCAGGAGATCGCTGCGACCAAAACAACCTCACAAGCTATGTTCTCCAAACTTCACGTGACAGAACAGCAGGTCCAGGACGCCATTAACAATTTCACCCAGTTCCAGAAGACGGTCAATTCAGGAACGAAGATTCTGCAGGCAGAAATTTCGGACACCAGTAAGAATGTGACTACAGTGATTTCCAGCATTCAGCAGCTCGGCGGTACTATAATTATGGACAAAACGAAGATCATGAAGAACAGAAAAGATTTAGATAAGCTTATTCCTGATGCCGTTAAGATCCAGAATGACCTACAGAAACTCAACACTACGGTAAGCACATACAATTCTGTGTAGCTTAACTAATACTATCCTGATTTACTGAAATTGTGTTCAGGCGGAGAGGGGGCTATAGCTCACAATTTAATTTAGCGGACTTTTATTCATGTGTTAAAAACTGGTAAATATTAAGTATATATCTTATACATTTTGTCGAAGAACAATGTTTTTTAAAATCAAGTTTTGTCTATTTATCTTCCAGATCACAAATCAAGCGGGTGAACTCCTACAATTAGAGCAGGATGTTCACTCACTGAATGGAACATTTACGGCAAATGGACAGTCGGCCAAGACGTATGTGGACAACATTAAGAAAGACATGAACAACAAGATGACCAGTCTGAATTCCACCTTAAACCAGGCCAGTGCAGACATCATGACTCTCATGGGCCAGTCAGCCAGACTCAGTCAACTTTGTGGATAGTGAAATCACTGCCGGTGTACAGTGACGTCATTTACACACAGACATGTCATAAACTTTGTGATATTGCGTAATGAGTTTTGCTTGGAAATTTTGAAAATCATTACTTAATGCACTTGTGTCTTACCAGCAATCTAACGCTTTTTATGTTCATTTTCATGTGTTATGATTGAAATAACTTATTATTGTACAATTTAATAGTATTTGCCTATATTAGACATAAGCTACGAATGACTGGCGATCCATTATTGTTATATCAATGTAAAATGAATGGCTAATTAAGAAATCATTTTAGAAATCAAATCTTTTCATATTAGGCAAAAGTAATTAACGGTGTTGTGTGTATTCAATGCTAATTTATTGTTTCAATAAAAACAGTATTTTCTCCTAATAATTAGGTGCCATTTTGTCGATGATAAAGGTTTCGTACATGTCAGTTGCTTTAGACATATCAATGATAAAGGTTTCGTACATGTCACTTGCTTTAGACATATCGATGATAAAGGTTTCGTACATGTCACTTGCTTTAGACATATTGCTCGGCCTTTCTCTGCCCAAATAGTTCTTGTTATCTTAATCAATTCGTAAAAAGGACATATACCGGTAGTTCATGTATTTGATTAAAAAAAAGATGTACGAGAGCACTGAATGCGACAACACAAAAACGACACTGTACAAAACAATCAGATAGTCAAGATGGTTTCTCGAAAATGTCCTTCCATACCGATTTTAACACCCATATTTATTTGCGCAAGATGATGTGGAAAGACAACTCAAGGAGGTCAACTGTCAGATGATTAACAAGAGAAATTAATTACCATACACAATCAGTGAACTGAGTGAGCGTCAAATGTGATTTCTTGATATTTTTCGTTGCAAAATAATTATGTATTCACACATAAATGTGTATTCAAGAATTAAAGTTAGAATTACCCAAAGTATATTTCTTTTTATGATTTATTTATTTCGATACTTATTCATATTTTTTCTTTAAGCATTTTGAATAAAATTTCAAGCGTTCTGGAAAAAGAAATATTTCTAGAAATAGATAATTTACAATATTCAGAATATAACAAATGGGTAAAACTAAGACTTACAAATAGCCATACAGTTTGATAAGATCATCTATATCTCCTCTGTCCTGGCGATTGGACGTTTGCTTTAATACTAAAGAAATCGGATTTATTGTAACGATTACCTCCAATTTTCCAATAGTGTTGGCCGAGAAATGCCTTATCGAAATTCACGATTCATTTCGAATAAATAATAAGTCTTACCTGATGAAAATATCATTTGCTACCCATTTTTGAACCCATTAATTTTATCTTAAGGTAGGAAGGTACATTGCACATGTAAGATATTGATAGATAGTTGTATATGTTTTTGACAAAAAAGTTAAATGTATCGTGTTTTAAAAGATATTTTTTAAAAAAATAATGATATTCTTGAAAGAAAAGAAAAACTCCAATAACTTAGTTGAACCATTTTCCCCCTATAATTGGCAGAAAAGGGGAAACAAGCACAATTTTGATTTAAATCAAAATCTCATTAAATCTAACCTAATAAATTGTAATATTGAGCTTTAAAACACTTAGTTGTACTTTGGACTATTAAATTTACTTTGTATTCCGAACCAAAAGTTTTATTAGGAATTTTCGAAAGTCTGTGTCCGTTTAGTTCAATGCATTCTCTGAGGGTCGTAATCTGTTACTAGTAAATAAAATGGATTCGCAATAAAACTAAACTTTGATTAATACGAATAAGAAATCTTTGTAATATCATCACGTTGTGAAGCCATTTTCTACACAAACAATCCCATTACTAAAATGCTAATTTCATCCGTGACTTCAAATACCAGCGTCTGAGAGTCATTAAGGGCTCCAGATGATGGAGTTTGGGAAAACTTTCCATTACTGGCGGGGAATGTTTCGTTGTCAACAATGGATGCGGCCTGATAAGGCTCGATAAGCTTCCCTCCGTCGCCATCGTCCCTACCCCCGCGGTCATTGGTGACAAAACTCTCCTGCAATGAACATATGTCTTGCGAATTCTTCGCTCAGCTACATCGTTACAAACTCTCAAACATTAATGCATGTTTATATTTAAAATTCTAAAAAAACAAAACAAAAAAACCCCACTCTGAAATGTAAATTATAAATTAACCTTTTATTGGTTCTTTAAAGAGAAAGAACTGGGGCCAACTCCCAGGGACAGTGGTTTGTATTTCGTGTATGACACTTTCTTTTCTAGTAATATTTCAGACAACAGAATATCGGCTACTTTTGAGAAAAATTCGAAATACATGTTTAGGAAATCTTTTAAATAAAACATACATATTATCAAACATGTAGAGAAGACCACTCTATGGAGCACGAGGCTTACCGGTATCATAGCACTTGGTGTCACTTCCTGTAATTGACACGTACGAGTCAATCCAGGTGACCAATCAAAAGCGATTAATCTCGTCAACAAGGTAATGATGATAGCGATGTGCCAACAAAGGTATCTTGACAACAGGAAGTGTATCCGGCATGTCATACATTAAACTACTAACCACGTGGACAAGGGTATTTAAGGGCACTTACCACCAACTAATCGAACTTCTCTGTTTTCAGATACTTCTGTACAAAATGTGTATGAATATGTAAAAAGGGGAAAATAGCAATGTTACAAACTGAATGAATCTAAGTTGACGAAATTATTAGTGTTTGATAACTATTTTGTTTTCAAAGCGTTCACGTGTAGAGACACTCTGGAATCACTTGAACTCTTTTCACACATTGATTAAAAAAATCCTCTAGTTGCATCATGTTTGTAAATAAGTGTCAATAATTACTCTTCACTAAGAAAACTTTCAAATATGCCCAAAGTTTGTCAAAAACTGTAAGTGTGAAAATAAGATAATAAACAAATTTTAAAAAATTGACCTCTTGATTTTGGTAGCAAATAATTTTTAAGAAAGTTTTCTACCTTACATAAGATCAAGGATAAAATATCTATCTTACTACAACATAAATAAAAGTTATATCATAGTATGAAAATACATATGTAATACCGGTAGTAATTTATATCATAAAAATGAAAATATTGAACACCAGAACATAGAATGAACTGTTTACAAAAACAAAACGTGATTGTATAAATATTTCATTCGACACTTTATCATGGAATACTGGTTATAGTATCATTAAAAGGTGAAGATAACGAACAGTGATCAATCTCATAATATCTATAAGGAATACAATTTAGAGTTGGACAAACACGGATCCCCGGATATACCAAAGGTGGGATCAGGTGCCTAAGATGAATAAGCATCCCCTATCGACCTGCCACATCCGCCATGAGCCCTATATCTTGATCAAGTAAACGGAGTAATCCGTAGTCAAAATAAGTGTGTAAAGAACGGCTTAACAATCGGTATGAAACACGTCAGACAGCATTTGACCCAAAGACAGGTTGTATCAGCAAGCTAGATCGTTATAAAGACCATAGAATTTGCGAAATGCTGACTTTAAACGAGACCGTTGAAACCCCTGTCGCATCAGCTTGTTTGTCAGTAGCCCGCCTCAATTTAAAAACCTATCATACGCAGAACATGCTCTTGCGTATCGAATCAGTTGAGAAATATAAACACCATATGCAGGTGATAATGGAATATCAATACATAAATATGGGAAATTGACGATGGAGAAGCCGAAATCATCCCAGTTGTTGTAAAGTTGAGTTGTTAGTTTGCCGTTAATATCCATTTTAAATAAAATATTTAAATACGAAGCGTCTTTGGTATCTTTTACCCCGAGTTCACAAGGATATATCGAATCGACATCTGAATGAAAATGATTATTGTTAATAGATAAAACGTCTTCAATATATCTAAATGTCGGATTTAAAGCGATAACAAGAGGTTTTTTCTTCTGATGTAGAAGTTTTGTATAAACTTCGCTTCATAAGAATATGAAAACAGGTCAGCTACAAAGGAGCACAATTCATGCCCATGGGAATTCCATCAGACCTGATCACCAAAGACTACGAAGGTATGATACCTTTCATAAAGATTTTGATGTCAATTTTTTTGTCAAAGTCAGTGGATTGAAAATTATAAAATTTCCCGTTTGTATGATTTATGCTAAACTTCTCTATCTTTCTTTAAAACTTGAAGTTGAATGACATCACGGTGGTTATTATGTTTTCGACACTTTTAAACGCATGTCATTGGTTCTTAAATGCGCATTGAACATATGCTCCAATTTTATGCTAGAATCTAATACAGATAAGATGAAACGAAAAACTCTATCAAATATGGATATAAATAATATAGTTAGAGAAATATACATAAAATAGTTTTAAAATAGTCTGTCTTTTTACTCACTTTCTTTCCGAAATGATCTGAATGCTGACTACATGACTGCCTTATTAGCATACTGTATTATATAGCTACATATAATTTTCCAGCAATTCTTGGATCTGTCCATATCTAATTACCATTTTACACATGATGAAGCATAATGAATTTAGTCGGGTAGCTCCTTATTCCTATATTCACAGTCGATGAACGCGATTCTAAAACGAACCGACGCCATTGTTTTCTTGCCGATCATGTGAAGAAGACTCACGGAGTTCATGATACAAATAAGACCAACAAAGATGTCCGAGGGTGAAAGGAGTTCATCTGTGATGAAATCAAATAGTTTACGTTGCATTAGTGATTATACATCGCCATTATATATACACAACCCTGTTAGTTGTGAAACAAAATATTGTAGCGGACAGTGTAAGAGGGAACTTATACCGCCACGCTAGTGAGCTAGCTTTTCTGGTGATGTGGTATAGTATCTATCTTGATCACGCAAGTTAAGCAACCGCGAGTGTGATTAGCACTTGGCTGGATGACCGCTAACGTTACAATATATATTTAATTTTCAGTACGCATGTACTTTCGAGAATTGTATGACTTTTCCCCATTGGTTACTTAGTTTCACTTTCTCCATTTGAAGTCGAGGATCACATACCTTTGTTTAAGAAGACATATAAAGAAATTTGTTTTAAACTCAAGAATTTCAATATCAGTTTGTCATGTTTTTATGTATCCTTTTAATTATAGTTCTACGTAGTATTATTTATTCAAGTAAACTACAGGAGTATATTTTGATATATGATATTGTATACTCTTGAGTTTCTATAGATCAGCTCTTATGTTTACCTCAAATATTGCACGCACACAGTGTTTTCAAATGTAATCAATCAATTGTTATGAGTTAAATGGTGGAAAATTGTTATCAATTCACGGCATTACTGCACAAAGGGGAATAACTCTTAGTTTGTAATGCATGGGTATCTTTTACATCCATTTAATCAAAAGATGGATTCCAAGATTGGTGGCTAATTATCAATGACCACTACCATATCAACACATTAAATTGGAATGCAAACAAGTTTGAACGCTCACCGAGTTCTTATCACCTATAAATGCTGCCACTATAACCGTGACTCCTGCATTATATTCCAAGAACAAGAAACTTCTTGAGCATTTTTTCTACTTCCATGTTCAATGGTTTGAACAAACGCGAATCTTCATAAAATGCCAATTTAGGTGCGAACTTGTATGCTAATTTGACAAATTACAAGCCTTTTCATTGCGGGATAGATTTCACAATATTTTCTTAAATATTCCTATTTAACATATAGCATCTCGATCGTGACCCGATTTTTTATATTACTATGAAAAAGTGAAGATAACGAACAGTCTTTGATAACTTCTATAAAGAATACAAAATTAAGAGTATGGCAAACACTGGTCCCTGGACACATCAATAAAATATCTAAGTATGAAGAAGAAATTGACGACTTTGTGGTGTCTTTTATTTCGATTTCACAGGGATATATTGAATGGACATATGAATGAAAGTTATCATTGTTGATAAATAAAACGTCATTGATCTATTTCAATGTCACATTGAAGACCACAGCAAGAGATTTCTTCTTCTCACGTAGTTTTTGAATACATTAAAACGATTCTCTTGGTATGGGTCACTGCCCATTGGTTTAGAAAATATATTTCAACGGTCTCGTTTAAAATCAGCATTTCGCATATTCTATGGTCGTCATAAAGATCTAGTTCGTCAATACAACCTACGTGTATCATTGGGTTAAATGCTGTCTGACTTGTTTCATACCGTCCTTGGCACACTGATGTTCATTTAATAAGGATAACTCTGTTTGTCTGATCAAGATATAGGACTCACGGCGAGTGTGACCAGTCGACAGGGGATGCTTACTCCCCCTAGGCACCTGATTCCACCTCTGGTATATCCAGGGGTCCGTGTTTGCCCAACTCTCTGTTATGTATTGCTTATAGGAGTTATGAGATTGATCACTGTTCGTTATCTTCGTCTTTATATTAACAATAATAACTGTCATTCATATGTCTATTCGATATATCCCTGCGAGTTCGAAATAAAAGACACCACTTAGTCGTCAACTTCTGCTTCATACTTAGATATTTTATTTGAAGTAGATATTAACGGCAAACTAACAAATCAACTGTATGACAAACGGGATGATTTCAGTTTCCCCATCGTCATCTTCCTATATTTATATAGCAATATTCCATTATCACCTGCATATGTTGTTTATATCTCTTGACTGATTCGATACCCAAGAGCTTGTTCTGCGTATGGTCAAGTTTTAAATCGAGGTAAGCTACTAACAAACAAGTTGATCGTAAAGGTGTTTCAACAGTCTCGTTTAAAGTCAGCATTTCGCAAATTCTATGGTCTTTATAACGATCTAGCTTGCCAATATAACCTGTCATTGGATCAAATGCTGTCTGACTTGTTTCATACTGATTGTTAGACCGTTCGTGGCACACTTATTTTGACTACAGATTATTCCGTTTACGTGATCGAGATATAGGGCTCACGGCGGGTGTGACCGGTCGACAGGGGATGCTTACTGCTCCTAGGTACCTGATCCCACCGCTAGTGTGTCCAGGGGTCAGTGTTTGCCCAACTATCAATTTGTATTGCTTATGGCATTTATGAGATTGATAACTGTTCGTTATCTTCACTTTTCATGAGGAGGAAAGTTATCTTTTATATGAGTGCATACGCAGTTCCTAGAGTCTCGTCCCTTGATGTATCTTGTTGACAGACAATCTATATTCTCCTACCTTTTGTAGTTAATTTTCATGAACAGTGACAATCTTATCAATCTCATATAGAATACAAAATTAAGAGTAGAGCAAACACGGATCCATGGACACATTAAAGGTGGGATCGGGTACCTATAGAAGTAAGCATCCTCTATTGACCGGTCACATCCACCGCGAGTCCTCCATCTTGATCAGGTAATCAAAACAATCCGTAGTCTAATAATAATCCTCCTCATCATCATGTACGACTGAAACGATACGCCCCCTTCACGATACGATACGCCATGATTCAATACTTCCAATACGATACAATTTACAGAAGAAACCAATAACAACATTAAAGAAAAATTTAATTTCCAAGATTCACATTAATAATTCTAAAAGCAAAATGTTTCCAAATTGCCAAACGTTAAGATGCATGTTGGCTCTGTAGTTAAGTTTAAACTGATACAGTTCATTATTATTTTCGTAAGACTCAAGGCAAACAATAGTCTGAACGTTATTTGACGCTATTTTGTCCCTCATGCAGGTAAAAATAATCATTAGAAGCCGAACCTGATGTATTTTACTGAATCAGTTAGTAATAAATGTATCGAACAGAAAATCGAGGTAATGAATCGAACATTGAATCGAGGGTTTAAATTGAACAGTATCGATATTTCGGTGAATCGTTTCAGCCCAAAGTCTAAATCAGAATTATAAAAACAGCCTTACATATTGCATTTGAAACAAGTCAGACATCATTCGACCTAACGACAGGTTGTATTTGCAAATAAGATCATTATAACGACCAAAGAATTTGCGAAATGTTGACTTCAAACCAGACTGTTGAAACCCCTGTGACATCAGCTTATTTGTCATGTATTCCAACCTAACAATGTCCTTCACTTTAATTTATTGTTGTGTTGAATTGTTGATCTACATTAAAATGATGAGGGGTGCTGTCCAGACAGTTTGGAACAGCTGAAAGGTGCATATCCCACAGCACCGTTCTTTGATATTTTCTGTAGACACATCTCAGTATACTTGTTCAATAACCAGTATCATCTCAAATATAATTCTCTACATCGTCTGTCCGGGTGAACATTTCCGTATTTGTATTTCTTGTACATTTTGCTATAACGTATATTTTGTCTTCATGTATGTTTAACAATTCATGCTTGTTATATTCATGCCCAGCCCCCAGTGGGACCATGATTGGCACCGTATTTAGTGAACTCGAAATAAAAGACACCACAAAGTATTTCACGTCTGCTTTGTATTGAGATATTTTATTGAAGGCAGATGCTAGCGGCAAACTAACAACTCAACTTTATCACAAACGGCATGACTTTAGCTTCTTTATCATCAGCTTTCAATATTTATGTAGAAATATTCCATTATCACCAGCATATGGTGTTTATGTCTCTCAACTGATTCGATACACAAGAGCATGTTCTGCGTATGATCAGTGTTTAGATTGAGGCAGACTAATGACAAACAAGTTGATGTTACAGGGGGTTCAACAGTCTCGTCTAAAGTCAGCATGTTGCAAATTATATGGTCGTTATAACGATCTAGTTTGCCAATACAACATGCCACTGGGTCAAATGCTGTACCTGATCAAAATATGGGGCTCACGGCTGGGGTGACTTGTCAACAGTGGATGCTTACTCCTCATAGGCACCTGATCCCACCTCTGGTATATGCTAGGGTCCGTGTTTGCTAAACTCTTACTTTTGTATTCCATATAGGAGTTAAGAGATTGATCATTGTTCGTTATCTTCACTTTTTTTTTGGTAACGATGCAGTCCACGCACTTGAAGTTTCGAAAGGCATTGGAGTCTTCGAATCTTAACTCTTGCAAAAGTGCATTATGTTCTCCTAGCACGGTTTTCCTGAATATCCACTGACATGTCCAAACGTTTATTGTCTTCCTCTTTTTGATAAGTGGAAATGGCTGTGCTCAGTAAAACTGTTGTCACCGTCATAATTATATCGTCTTCATCTGATTACGACTAAATAGATTTTTTTCACTCATATTGAGACGTCACCAGCTTCTAAATGCCGATCTCTTGGTGAAGGAGCAATCACTACCTATGTTAACGTCTTAGGTTTGAGGCGGCCATGACACGGGCTGGGCTCGCTATGGACACCATTTCAGCTGAAAAGTTTCAAATTTTATTTTTCCATTTTTATTGTTTACAATTCTTAACTAAAGTATTTCTAATGGTCAACCATCAGTTGTTGAGTTATAAGTGAGATACAGAACTCGCAATTCTTTGTTAAGTAAACAAGACTCGTACCATGTTTTTGTTTACATTCAGTGGCGGGTTTAAGGTATTCCATGTATAATGAAAGGAAAATGAACAATTTTGAAGGATTTAGATCAACTTAAAAGTTTATTTTTAAATAATGATGAAAGTGAAGCAGATGAAATTCACATGACTGGTAAATGATTAGAAGCTGACCTTTTTGCACTTAAGACTTTTTGGAAGAGTCGTTTGCCCTTTGTAAAAATAAGAAAAACCCAATTTTCTAAAAATGTGTGTGGTCATTGATTAATTTTATTTCATATTTTCATAAAAAGAAAGTGTATGCAACTTTCTACCAAGAGATTAGTATGATAATATAACTTGTTTTTAAAATATTGTAATAAAACATGCTTTCCCCCCATATACTTTAATGTTAAATTCTAGGTGAGATAAATCAAGCAGTAAACAAAATTTTGAAAATTCCTATGGTGGATTATTTTCATTTGATGAACCCTTCAAATTGATACCATGATTACAAATATTCCACCATCCATTTATTAGATATGAAATATGGTCATTATACATGTACATTGAATACCTTAAGGGGGCGCAACCGCCCCCCCCCCCCCCCCTCTCATAAAATTTTCAAATTTAAGGTAAATCGTGGTATCTTGTTCAGAAAAATGTACTAAACGATAAAAGAAGCAATAATTTCTTCCACTCTCGGAGAAATAAAGGACAAAATCTTTTGATTTCTTGAATTACTTTATTGGGAAAATTTAATTTTTTCCCCCAAACCCTTAATATTTGCGTCATTTTATTAATTTCACCTTGTTAAAAATGATAGAAAATAGTACAAATGACTAAATAGGAGACATATTTCAAGCCCTATGAAATCTGTAAAATCCAGGAGTTTCCGGGGGCTTTGCCCCCTGGGCCCCCACCAGGGTTTCGCCCTAGACCCCCTGCCTCATAAAGTGGCGCCCCTGTAACCGCAATTCTTGGATCCGCTCCTGACATTTGACTGTTTAATAGAAAAATGCGTGTTTAAAACACAATGAGATGTGCCAAACACTAGAAAATATTTAATTGTGTTTTGAATTCGCTGATAAATTGAAAAAAAAAACTGCTTTAAACGAACCTTTTACTAGTTCATTTAACCTATATAAACAAAAACATGTCACAAGCCTTGTTACTTCTGTATCTTCCATGTTCCTTGACAACTGACATTCAAATTTTGCTGACCTTAGTTAAGCATTCTAAACATCAAAAATCAAAATAAATGAATAAAAATTTTAAAAAATGAAAGTTTTCATGTACCTTTAAAATAGGTAAAAACTAAAATTATATATAATTGTTATAAAGATACACTGAATATAAGTAGATGCCGCACGTTAACACATTTCATGCCTATTTGTGGGATACACTGTATTTACATGTAAGTAGATCCCGCACGTTAACACATCGCATGCCTATTTGTGGGATACACTGTATATATATATGTAAGTAGATCCCGCACGTTAACACATCTCATGCCTATTTGTGGGATACACTGTATATATATATGTAAGTAGATCCCGCACGTTAACACATCTCATGCCTATTTGTGGGATACACTGTATATATATATGTAAGTAGATCCCGCACGTTAACACATCTCATGCCTATTTGTGGGATACACTGTATATATATATGTAAGTAGATCCCGCACGTTAACACATCGCATGCCTATTTGTGGGATACACTGTATATATATATATGTAAGTAGATCCCGCACGTTAACACATCGCATGCCTATTTGTGGGATACACTGTATATATATGTGTAAGTAGATCCCGCACGTTAACACATCTCATGCCTATTTGTGGGATACACTGTATATATATGTGTAAGTAGATCCCGCACGTTAACACATCTCATGCCTATTTGTGGGATACACTGTATTTACATGTAAGTAGATCCCGCACGTTAACACATCTCATGCCTATTTGTGGGATACCTGTATTGTTTTGCCGAACAAGTAAAAAATTATCTTTGCTCTGTTGCAGCAGTCCTACACTCAATGACTTCACGAACATCGATAAGGACCACCAGCCCCAACAAGGTTCACATATTATATATGCACTTTGTTTATTCTGCAGTAGTTCATGCTAATCATGCCTTTCGTCGTCCGTCGGGGTGTTTAAATTTTAAATGATTTTCAATTAACATTCATGAGACCAACGGTTTGTAAAACTCTAAGTGAACATCACAAAAGGCAAATTACTCCCATTACAAGAATAGCAGTATTTCAATTTAAATTGAATGAGGAGGAAATTGGAGAGGCTTAAACTGAAGCGACGAGTATGAATAGGTAGATTTAGGTTTTACAATATTATCTTTTTAGTGATCTGACTCCATTGGAAGTCAGAGATGGCAAAGTCCAATGTTGTTTATATCTTTAAAAGCACTTTTCCATTCACTCCTGCATGTAAATAGTGCAGAATTATGCATGCATGATGGTAATTCAACGTGATCGAGGATTTAACAAGAAAAATACGGTGACTGGCCTGTTCATCAAACACGATTAGAGTCGTCTGCTTCAATCAATACTTGTGTAGTCTGCGTAAGTAAGCAGAAATAAAGGCGAGACCTGGTCCTCAAAAGGAGGAAACTATTTTCTTCATTACTTACCCAAAATTGGAAGACTGAACCTACTGTGAAGGTTACCTTCATTAGACAGAACAAGGTTATTTTCATTGGATACAGAACGGCCGTTGGACCTGTGGATGTTTCTTATACGCTTTAAAGGTAATTTTAATGTTTATTGCATAGCTTACTGCATGTTCATCGAGATCAGTCCTTCACCAACTCCGTAATACAGGGCTGCGTGTGTTGTATGTTTTGATTTATTGTTTTATCATATATACGCTAAATATATACACGTGTGTGTGTGTGTGTGTGTACGCGCGCGCGCGCGCCGGTATTGAAAAAAATTCCAGTTAAGCTTTATACATAGTTCTTTCTACATACATGTAGTTTATACAGCTTATAGAGCATTCTGTAGCGATTACAAATTTACAAGCGTTATTGTTCCCGATAACTCTGCATACTGCAAAAGGTAATCGATGATAAGGAAATGTTTGTGCAAAACGTGCAAGATCTTTTGTACTTTTGTTCCAGGTATTAGCACACCTGTGCACGTTGAGACGTCTCAGAGAAACCTACAACAGAACATTCCATCATAATCACACGTACAGAGAACTCAGGTGTGTTATCCCAGCTCAGGTTCAATATTAAAATCTTACTTGTAAATAGCGGTGACATAATCTTGCTACCATGAAGTTTTCATTTACAGAAGAGTTTTATTGCTAAAAAAATGTGTTTCTTCTTTTGTATCTGCCACTAAGTCACAACACAAACAGTCTCTGTGTAGATCACCGTGTTTCTTGCAATGAATAGTATGCAAATAATACGAGCTTGTAGTTTTGATTCCAATATATACGCTATATACTATTAAGAAGTTCACAACATCCAAATCTGTCTCTCCTGATATTCATTTCTGACAATCAGACAAACCTTCTGATATTCATTTCTGACAATCAGACAAACACACGTTAACCTATGACATTCCTTTCTTGACGATTTCTGTAATCAATAATTTGTTGGTTATATGTTCACACACACACACACACACACACACACACACACACACACACACACACACAGAGAGAGAGAGAGAGAGAGAGAGAGAGAGAGAGAGAGAGAGAGAGAGTGATGCTATGATTGACATACAACGTTAATGGTTTACTGTCGTGATTTAGACCAACTGATAACTAATAAGGATGGTATTGATTAAAAGAATTTCTAATTAATTCGGATCACGTGATAAATCAATCAGCCTACTACAGGCATTCACAGAATATATTTTCGCTGCATTAATTTTAATAGATCTCATATTGAATCTTTATTTAACATTGTCTTTGAAAATCAGTTGGACCGGCTTTTACAGGAACTATTTTTCAGACAGGTGCGTGTTTGATGCCAGTTTACAATGGAGCTTTATACCAAAGAAAGTTTCAGAAACCGAGATCTCCTGGAAGTTGTCATACAAAAGAAAGAGGATAATAAGAACAATCATGACATTGTGGAAAAACAAAAGGAACAAATTTTGAATACGCGCAGAACACCGGAAGTAGTCAGTAGACCATCAAGTAGAATGTCTTCCAAGCAAACCTCTATACAGACTGAACAAAAAACAAAAGAAAATAACTTTTTAACACAGCCAGAAAACATTGCCAAAAACAACGTGTCACAGACAATTCAAAGTATGGCAATCTTGTGTTTATCTTCTTCCGTTGTCTTACTATTGGATATTTATATTTTCCTCATTGGAACTGGCGATGTTCCTGAGAGTGGATTTCGGAACGGTAGTTTGCTGACGTCAGCCAGTCAGTATGAGGATGTGACGGAAGTATTCACAGCTTTCTCAACTCTTGTGATAATTCTGTCGGCAAACTGTGTGTTAGTGTGTTCTATGCAATGTTTTATAGCTTCTAAAGTCATTAAAACCGTCGATGGTCCGGAGAGGTAAGTGCTGTGCTGTAATTCATGAGAGTGTTCGAAATGTTGTCCCGTCATTGTTATAATAACTGGATGCATTTATTTATTTACTTTGTATTGCAGGGCCATGAAATATTTCCGTGAATGTTCCAGCAGCAGACTGGTGGCAGTTGTTGGTTTTTTCATCTCATTTCCAGTTTTTCTCTTAAGTATGTCAAACTGTATGCAATGCTGTCTTATTTAGGGAAGAAATAACAAGGCGGTTTGTTTTATGGAGATATACAGACAATGGAAACATGGCGCAAGCCGATTCAAACAAAAACTTCCACATATACTTCATCAACAAATCAAACTACCTAGATATTTATTACTTATAATTTGTCTGGTAATATATAGGTTTAAATTTCACGTTCATAGGTCAGTGCTTTTATCCTGAAATATACACTAAAAAGTGTAAGTTTAGTACTGACAAATATAAATATTGTGCAATCAAAGCAAACTGAGGTCAATAAAGTTTACTACTTTACATTATCTTATTTGTAAGTTGATTTTTTTCAGCTTTAATGTTGTGTGTAGTGTTACGTTTAAAACGGACCCCTGCTGTAACTGCCGTGGTGGTGCTCATCTTTGGGACAATACTGGGCTTATTGTGTATGGTGCAGAACATATACCACTGGTATGACGAAATGTCTAGTGCTTCACGAGGACTTCCGGCGTACGAAGATAGCAACAAAGACGAGGACGTCAACAGGGATCTCAATACTCTTGTGTAGGAAACCATATTCCACAGGTTCCACAAAGTCGAAAGTTAACCAGTGGCGTAGCTTCCATTGAGGCAACCGAGTCAGCTGCCTCGGTAAAAAAAACCCCACCTTTTACGTTGTTAAAATGTCGATAGCTTCTGGGGGGCTGCGCCCCCCAGACCCCCTGCCTCGGTAATATTCGAACCCAAGGTACGCCTATGTTAACGCTACGGAATCAGGATTAGACCAGGAATATATTTGCAATTGCACTCGTTTTTTTTAAATTCGTGTGATCAACAACAAGATGGAAATCAAAGGGTGATGCGGAGTGAGTGTGTTAAATGTTGTATATTAACTTTACATCCGGTGCAAATCAGTTGTTATTGTTTGAACACTGTGATTCTACTTCTTGTGCTTGACAATACAGAGGATTATAAAAATCAGTAAATATTTTGTGGTCATTGTTGTTTTATCAGTATATAGATATCTGTTTAGTGGAAACAGTTTCATTTATATAAATACTGCTAGATAGAGACAAGGTACACTTGATTATGGTTCCAAGATAGAGGAAAACCGCTTAGACCCAGTACAATGTAGCGAGAGTGCATGTAGGTCTCGGGATTCAAGATTACCAAGGAAGTTGTGCGTGTCATATCAGTGATTATACAGTGTAGTTTTGGGATATGTTTCGCACAATTATAAACATTTCATTCCATTGATTTAAAGGACCATCAGCGTAAATGGATTATTTTTATACAAACAACAAAAAACTGAACTCTTGTAAAACATAATACATTCATAATCAAATATTACTCACAAAAGTCATAGTAGAGAAAATGTAAAGCACCTTTCATAATTTAGAACAAAAACAACAATAGAAAACCGAGATCATCCCGTGGTACATCATAATTTTGGCTTAACAGTTTTAAGTTGTATATTGTAAGATCTTATAATCATCAGAACAATAAATGTATAGGAAAAAATTACTACACCCAGAGATCCAAAAACAATGCCGATCACCACCTCCATGTCTATGCACGTGCTCGAATCTGAAATATTTAAACAAGGTTTAGATATCTAATTTCCTACCTTGAACATACTTAGGTTTCTTTTTCTTTGTTGTGTAATGCACTACCCATTTTCCTTACTTTTTGATATAGTTTTCAGAACGGTGGACGTTGTCTGTGTTGGTTCTGTCGTCTGTGCTGTAGTGGTTGTCTCAGTCACATTCGATTTGTATTTTATAAGGAAACCATGACGTCCTACACTACTGTCACTAACAAATGAAATCAAGACCGATGACCCCGAGGACGTGAAGGTGAAGGGAGCCACCTTTGGGTACTGAGAACACACGGTGCTGATCACATTATTGTCACAACGGTCGTCTCCTAAAACGATTTCAAGAAAAAACTTGGAAAATTGTTCATTATTGACGCTCTTAAAATGAAACACAATAGTCGCCAGGTTACAGTCTGACAAATTTGACCTTTTCCTAACTTTGACCTCGGTCATTTAGCTTAAGAAGTTTTGAAGTTCCTATCTTGTATGGCTTAAAAAGTTAAGATCAAGGTTAAAGTTTTATAAAAGAGATGTAGAGAAATTCGGACAGCCCAAAAAACAATATATGCACACCAATCTTCGATATCAAGAGCATAACGAATAGGTGATTTCGAGCAGTGTATTACTGACCGTCGTTTATGGCGTATTTGTCGTAGCTGCATTGACCTGGGATGTCGTCCTCTATATCAGAAAACACTACGTTTAGGTCCACACTTCCGGAGGTGCTGGTGATCACCCATCGACAATTCTGAGCACTGTAAAACGATGGTATAAAAAGAAGCATCAAACAATGTGATTACAATTGTCAAAATATTGTCAACAACATTTAAAAATTTGATGTACTTGTTGTATAAGCCTGGGAAATTTGGACTTGAGAGAATCTGGATGGCGTCAGTTGCGGGTAAAGCCTGCGTGGAGGTACATCCGGTCCCAGCTACAAAGTGACGTAAAAAAAAAAACACACGTTGTTTTACATGTAGTAAGATGAGGACTGAAAATGGCATTCTTTAAACCGTTTTGAGAACGGATAGCACAAGAGTTATTGGAATTTTTTCCTTCAGATTTACCTCATGAATATTATGTTTCACAGTAATGCTAAATAATGGTTGTTAGTATAGAATGTGAGGTACCGATATTCTATTTACATGCACAATGTTTTATCTAAATTAGTTATCATACAATAGTCTTTGGCTGCAAGGAACTCCATTTTGAATCCGGCTTTCTGCACGCTGGCGTCCGTCACCATGCGTATATAGGTGTATCGCTGCGTTGTTGAATAGTGTGAAGGTGAGGCTGGTGTTCCGCATTTGTTGTTCGCAAGGGCAGAAGCGGACGCAGAATTTCCTGTAAGAAATATACCACCCATTGGTGAACATTCTGCTATATTTTATATCCTAATCCGGAGTTATAAATCAATTGAAGAAAAAAAATGATAAAAGGGAAAACTTCATACGCCATTCGTCTACTACCATTTGCCCATCCAAGTTGAAAATACACCACACCCATTTACACTGTGTAACAAACACCTACATGTACATTGTAGCGTACAGTACGATGGTGTAAGCATAAATCAAGAGCACCCACCTTTATTTTCATAAATCAACAATTTAACCCTACTTAGACTGTTTTACCCCACCTAAGGTACATGCTCATACAAGTGATATCAATGTTTGGGAAATTCTTTTAACATTTTCTTCTCTTTTTCTGGATTGGCTTCTGGGGTGTGATCTAACAAAAGCGGTTGTAACCCGGTGAGCTAATAAGCCACATCTACTGACGAGCCCGCAAGGCGAAAGCGCTATAGATAAAAGTTTGAGTATTGGATTTTATTTTTTGACTTTATATATATATATATAAATTATCATGGTTTCTAATTTTTCCCCCCCCCCATAAATTCAAGGTTATCTTATCAGTTAAAGGAAGTGAACATGAAAAAAATATTTGTTGCATAATAAACTTAAAAGACCTCCTGAAACTGAATAGTGTGGCCTAAATCTAATTTGCTTGTTTCTATTACGAGATTTGATCAATTGAACACTCTAAGTTAAAGGTTTATGGAGGTCATCCATTATTTCCCAGTATGCATCTGTACTCTGACGTAGATGAGACACATTGCTGTTGACTGGGTCACTGTTATACAGCAGAAAAAGTTTATGGATTCATATTACAATTGATGGATAAGGTTTTGGAGCAAAAAGAATTGAAATCAAATCTAATTACAATGCATTAAGAAAAAGAAGAAAACACTCCCACAAAATATTTCCAGCTCCTCTAACTTCTGAACTTACTCAGTACACTGTATGTTTCAAGTTTCCATATCAATTAATTTCATTAGATTTTAAATATTAAGGTGACTGTGTCATAAAAATATTGCAACATAGGCATGTAACTTATATACTTTATAACAATTTATGTACATGGACCACAGATAAATTTTGGAGATTCAATTTACAATTATATTCTTTATTGACATTAAAAAATACTTATTTACTAATATTTAGATTCTCTATCAGAGTCTGATGTTTTTTTTAAAGAAATCCTACATAATTGCAGTGCTCTGTAGGAAATGCTCCCTTAATTTATGTCACAACAATTAAATGAGGGTAAAACTACTCTGATTTTCCCCCCCAAGAGGCTGACTGCGTTTAACCTAGTTGATAAACTGTCTGTAGGCCATAAATCTTGATAGCATGCATGTCTGCAACAGAATTGTTACTGTATTCTATCACATGTGTTGGAAATGTTTACACACAAATGCCATGTTGTGTTAAGATTTTAATACATGCACTCTAAAAATGGTGTTTAGATCCTAAACACAAAGTTAAACACATTTCTTGTGTACAGTTTTGAACGCGTTCTAAATCTAAACATGTTTAACACTTTTTGTGTTTAGGTTTTAAACATGTTTAACACTTTTTACGTTTAGGTTTTGAACATGTTCAATCCAATGTGTTTAGGTTTTTAACACTGTTTAAATCTCTTTGTGTTTAGGTTTGGAACATGTCTAACTAATTGTGTTTAGGTTTTGAACATGTTCAATCCAATGTGTTTAGGTTTTTAACATGTTTAAATCTCTTTGTGTTTAGGTTTGGAACATGTCTAACTAATTGTGTTTAGGTTTTGAACATGTTTAATTCTTTTTATGTTTAGGTGTAGAACATGTTTAACCCTTATTATGTTTAGGTTTTAAACATGTTTACCCTTATTGTGTTTAGGTTTTGAACACGTTTACCTCTTTTGTGTTTAGGTTTTGAACATGTTTAGTTCTCCTTGTATTTAGGTTTTGACTTTGTCTCAATTACAAAATGATTTGCTAACCTTCTATTTAAAACTCAATCCACAGCATTAAAGAGTCTTAAATAGTAGCTTTCTCTTCTATTATAGGAGAATAACATTGCAAAATCTAGCAAGAATATCCCTTGTATTACAAACTGTGTCTATGGGATCCATGATGTTTCAAATCGAACAATGCGGGTTTGCGCGGTTCTTCTCAAATTACATTGCAAGTCCGATAACTCTATTTCTATATTCTAATTGCCGAAACAACACGGTTGACATTTCCGCGATACATGTTAAAGACAAAACCATTAAAAGTCACTTATGCACATATAAGAAGTAAACTATACATGGTTAAATATCACCCCACAAGTACAATTTCAGCAATTTTTTTGTCTTTGATACATGTATGCTAGTTTTCGCATAACAGGCACTGTCACATGTTGAATTTTAAAAAAAAAAAGGGGGGGGGGGGCATCAATTGCAACTGATGTTCTCTTTCACAAGATTTAAATGAATTTTGTTCCAATGCAAAATAAGAGTGATGCATTGGTTTAAATTTACACTAAAGGCACGTCTAATACCAGAGACAATGAATTACACTTTTTTTTTTTAAAAATTCAATATGTATGTGTCCAGACCTGTTCAAGTTGAAAAGGAATTCCAGATCAAAATTTTCTGGATACTCCTATAAACTCTGCTCATTTCCAACAGGAAAGGGTTGAAGCCCATAGACGGCTCTTCTAATGGTTCCATCAATTTTGGATATCGACCTCGACAGTGTATACTTGCAATACGGCGTATGATGTACACTATGGTCACTATCGGGGCCTGGTACACTATAGCAGTTTGAAGTATGGCAATTCTGACATGCAATTTTTTCTGCACTTCGAATTTCATTTACAGAAGACAGGAATATTCTACATGAAGACTGTAAAACTAATGTCAACAATGTTACTAAGCTTATCATGTTCAAAACCTAAACGCATAGACGTTTAGGATTGTGTTTAGACGTTTAGGATTGTGTTTAGCATGTTATTTTGTGTTTAGATACTGTATTTTTGCATATCTAAACATGTTTTCAGTCTGAACATGTTTAGGGTAGAACATGTTTATTACACTTCGCGTTTAGGATATAAGCACAATCCTAAACACGTTTAGACCTAAACACGTTTAAAAAGTGTTCCAAACCTAAACATTGTTTTTAGAGTGTGTGAATACAGAAGGTATTTTTCATTTTCGTGTTTTTCTTATTTGTTTAATAAGTTGTTATCCAGGTCCTCTGAGACCCTTCACTGGATACGTATTAAATTCATGGATAAATGTAAGCTGTATCAATTATAACAGGACTTCGACACACAGTGTTAAAATATGGGTGTAGAGAACTGCACTATAAGTGTATATTTATGCAATCTAACTGACACAGAATATTCAAACTCATGACAACAAAGACACCCCTTGAATGTACATAGTTACATTGTACAATTTCCACAAGCATATCAATCAAGGAAAATTCCTCTCTCATTAAAATCAACTGCTGGTGAAGAAGCATTATTCTGAGAAACAATTTCAACCTGATATCCCATATCTAATTCACTCTCTGCTGATGACATTTTAACGTTGATGCTTACAATGTGCCAAAAATACACACATTGTGTCCTACTGATGTCAGCATCAGTGCTGCCCTCTAGTAGATGCTAAGAGATAACCCAGCAGGGAGGTAATATTTTTGCAATATGGCAGCTCCCAAGGATTGAAAAGATTAGTTAATCTTTATAAAATATCTCCCTACTGAAGAAAGCTACATCTTAGTGATTTTCAGAATTCATTATATACATCAAAAATGACAAATCTAAACCCTTTGTCACATTTTCATGTTCACTTCCTTTAAAGATACTTTGCAATGAATGTGAATTGTCCCTATTGGCTATATTTCAAGAATTATTTTTTGAAAATTGAAAATAAATATCAAATTTTAAAAGATGTATGTTATATTTCATTTCAAACATCATATTTTCTTTCTTGTCATTATGATAGGAACTTACACAGGGACTGATGAAATTATCTGCATTCCAAAAAGAAGAAGAAATAAATTCTTTAAAACAAATTCAACAAAAAAAAAAAAAAAAAGAACCCATCCTCTTCTGGAATGCAAAGCGTGGGCTCTATATTTATTCACCAAAGATATAGTCAAATATTGACCAGATATTTATGTAATGCAAACACTTCTATTAACCCTGAATTTAATTTGAGTGTGTTTTACACATCGAATAACAAGGAAGAGATAACTTGAGTACATTTTTAACTTTCGTGGCTTCTCTTTAACCTGTAAGACGTGCGACAATGTCTGTAAGGTAGTTCTTTAGTTCCTTACCGTCGTAGATGTCAATCTGATCTCCTGGACACGCCGTGTCAAACGTCAGGAATAATAAGAGACGAAGATCATCCGCCCCCGAATCAATCCGCCACCAACAATCCATGTCACTAAAATCAAAATCTATTTCAAACATCTATAATCTTTTTAATGATCAATGGAATTACGCTTTATACAACCAATGCATAGTATAAAAACACTTGTCATTTTGTGTTGTTTGATATTTCATGGATCCGCCTACCTAATGTAGGATCCACTCCCCTCGTTGTACCCCACTGAAGTAAATGACCGCCAGCTGGAGTCGGCGGATAGCTCCTGAGTCACCACGTCACACAAGGAGAGAACCGGTCCTATGAAAAGAAAAGGTTTCAGTTTTGCATGTGAACTTTTTTCATTAAATAAAAAAATCAAATGAGCAGGCTTATTCGATACTTTACAACACTATAAATGTGCGATATATATATATAGTATTTTCCCCATAAAGATAATCTAAAAAATTATAATAAATAATATAAATAGAATATGACAGTCAGCTTACCGAACATGAATGTAAATTCCACTACTATCCACATAAACACTTTCCTTTGCGACGCCTAGAAAACAGAAACAAGACAAGTTTTATAATTTGTAATTTACTTTTTGGTTCCAAAATTGAAGTACAAAATCGATATACATGCTATGGTCTGTACTTACCTCCTGCATGTTGATTTCACTCTCTGTGGAAAATTAAAGCAAGATGTCTCATCTGATGTAAAAGATGAAACGGGAAAATAAATGTGTAAATTTGTAAATGTGTGGACATTTTGATCCATACATCTGGTAAATTGATTATTTTCCATTCAAAATATTTAGCCTGCAGTATTAATTTAGACCTTTCATGAACTTAATTTAAACGAAGAAATGACGGTTTTGTAGCACCATTTTTCGGTCAGTCGCCCATGATCACAAGATTTTGCATTCTGTTTTCCTATTAGAAAATGTCCTATTATATCCCAAGAAAAGTAAAAGAACCTAATATTTTTGTCATGCTAGAAAAATGACATCTAAATGCGGTAAATTTATATATAGAGAAAGGTTAATTTGAGATCGTAAATAACAATAAAACTGTATTCTGTCGTTTCTAATTTTATCTACATTTTAAAGATTAATGTTGTAATTCATTTGGGGGAGAAAAACCATGGCCATCATTTTAAAAAATAGATTTACATGCCTGTCATCATTTTTTTTTTTTTACATTTACTTACCTGTCCGTATCTAACCCTTTGCGTGACTTGTGATCATCTCGCCACTATCAGCCTCAGAACAGGTATGACCGTCTTATACAGCACTGTCAACAATCTCACTACCTCCAGGTACTGGATGACGGAATGGGTTTTTAAATTCTCAATTGTTTTATCAACAAAAATTATCAATTAGTAGATCTTCGTACATGTCGGGTTACATTTCTTCAGAAACTTCTGACAAGAAAGGTCGGCTTTGTGTATGGATAGTCGTTAGAATCTAGGTTGCCTATTCGCAGAATAAATTGTTAATAAAATGGGCTCTCCGGGACTATTCAGTGTTGTTAAGTGATGAAGAACAAGAGGGCGTCTTGTGGTTTATGTCTGATTTGCAATAATTGTCTTTAAAAAAATATAAATGTGTATATGCAAGTAGATTCATTATTCGTCAGAATGAAAGACGCTGTATCATGATAAACATTTTGAGATGGCTAAACAAATTATTCCAAGTGTTAAGACTGTCTATACTCCCATAAAACTTGCGCAACACAAAGAAATCAGACATTCATTCCTTAATCATTATTGTTTATAAGATATTTTGAATAACCTTTAAATGCATTTACTGCAGTTCGTCAATGCATAAAACATAATCTTGATATTCAAGACGTACAATAATTGTATGTAAATTCCTTGCATTACACCGTTCTATCGATTGACTCGAGGTATACATGTATAGAAAATCTACATCTATTTATTTGGAACACCACACCAAAGAGGAACAACAAATTGTCCTAATGTCTGGCTATTCATGTCATGTCCACTGTCCTACATTTCGTTACGAGCATGAAACCATCGGACCAACATATAATCATTGATAATCACGCGCACCTGTTAAACTTGTCCCGTAAGCAGGTAATTATCTTTCAACTCTCTGTCGAGTCAATATACACTTTCTTCTGATAAGGTCCGAATTCTGCTCTCCGCTATTTCAGCTACAAGTTAATGCAATGGAAACCTTTTCTCTGCAAGCAAAGAACTATCAAATGAATGATGGCTTCAGATATGTTGAAGATCACTTGTATTGTGAGGAGATAAGTGTTTGTGATTTACTGAATTCTAAAGTTTCTGAAAATAATATTACGTCACCTGTTTATGTGTACAGCAAACGACAAATGGAAACCAATATTAACGAGTACAAGACAGCCATAAAGAAAACGGGGCGCGTCATACAGCTCAACTATTCCGTGAAAGCCAATATGAATCCCGCTATTCTGAAGATAATGAAGGATCACGGGTTATCTCTTACGTTAGTCAGTGGTTTGGAGCTCCAGCTCGCCCTGGAACTTGGGTTCGAACCAAACACCATTGTATTAAACGGTAACGGGAAGTTAGATTGGGAGGTGGATCTAGCATGCAGATCGGGTGTTCTGGTTAATGTCGATAGCATGTTCAACCTGCGACAAACCATACGGGTGTGTCAAATGAGGGGATATGTGGCTCAGGTGTTGCTAAGGATCAACCCCGACATCAATCCGGTAATGTTCAGATAAATATAAACTAACTGTATAGGGGGGGGGGGGGGGGGAGGGGGGGGGGGGGGAGGGGACACATAGTTCATTTCTTGCACACCAATTTTTTCGCAGTTGTTATCAATCATTAATTTCCATGCTAATATGAAACACTATAAAATGAAATGAACATGGAAAAGTAACTTTGCATTTTAACATCTAACACGCACGTAGATGTAGATCCATTTAAAAAGTTTATTTATTTAAGTTATCAAATTCTATCAAGTGTTGTAATGATAATATTTATATGTTGAGTAGGCACCCTGCTGCTGATGCTGGTTATCAGAGATTAACTAAATTTTCATACATGACCCCAAGCGCAATAATGAATAGAATGTATTTTACTACATGTATGATGATAATGCAACTTTAAAGCTTGAGGTTGACCTCGTCTAAATCCATTCACAAACTACATGTATCTATGTGCCGTAAATCTTGATTCATTGTCGTAACGCACGGTTAGATTCTGATATCAAGCAAATATTGGACCGAGAATGTTATGTAGTTTGTTCTTATTATTTTCAAATATTCTGGATCGCTTCCTACATGTCTGACCTTTGTGTCTATATTTAGCTGAACTTTGTGCCTAAATTGAGCTGACCTTTATGTCTATTTTTAGCTGACCTTTTTGTCTATATCTACCTGAGCTTTGTTTCTATATTTAGACGATTCATCTCCAAATGTATGAGATTTAGACTAAAGATGCCAAGGTCAGGATTTTATCAGGGCCGTAAGTAGGGTTCTAAATCAGGGGAGGCAGGGGATTGGGGGCCGCCGATTGACTTTACGACTGAAAATGACACTTTTTAAATCCCAATTTATCATGTTTGTGTTTCATTTGTACTATGTAAAGAATCGTAATATGGTGTCAAAGACAAAGGTGCTTGTCTTCATTTTAAACATATATCCTATAATATAACATTTATATAATTTTATTTTCTTTTTTGCCAAAAAATCAGACGAGGCAGTTGCCTCGTCTGCCTCATCGGCAGTTACGGCCCTGTTTATGATATAACAACTGTACAATTTAAGCAATCCAGAACATATCGATTTCAAACTCATGGCAAAATTGGCACTCCTTCAATGTTGATAATATTGTACACTAGTTACGCTCGTGCCACTGAAGAGACGTGTACTGCTGATGTTTCTCTTTTGCTGCCAATACTTCATTTGGAGAATAAATATCTCTGTACATTCTTGTTAACACTGAAAACCTGTAACTGCTTCCATCATCCTTTAGGAGGACAATCTTATAGTTAACTACTAGTATTCAGAAATTAATATTTTGCCTACTCTACGTCAGTATCTGCATTGCTCTCTAGAAGATATTAAAGCTAAATGCAACAGAGAAATACATGTAAATGATTTATCACCATGGCAACCTCCGGAGACAGCCTGGAGGAGATACAGTTTTTGGTTTATCTTATTACTAGAGAATTATTTTGAAATTAACCATGAATACTTTGATAAAGATTTTTACAACTTAATCATTTTTTTTTTTTTGTTCGTTTCCTTTGATGTTCTGATTAGAATAATTTTAATTGTCATTTTTTTCACGATGTTTGTGTATATAGGGCGTTCATTCTTATGTATCAACTGGACATCATACCTCCAAATTTGGAATCCCGAGTGAAGAACTATATGATGTACTGGAAATGGCGTCTGCATCCGAGAACATCCGAGTAATTGGTCTTCATTGTCATATTGGGTCCACCATTCGGGATGCCGAGAAGTTTAGGTATATAACCTCTTATGCAGTACATGTATATGTATAATTTTGATACATGGATGGTGCATTCTGGTGTTTTGCAAAGCTAAAATAGATGATTATGGATTTCGATATTTCATTATGTGCTGTAGGGGATCAGATTGCATAATCATACCTATGTGATACACATGTTCTTGTATTTTTGTTTTCGACTCATTCTGACCCCCACTAGCTATTCTGTTATATAACTTCGTCATTTTCAAAATAAATGACATTTTTTCAATTCACATCACTGTCCTGTTTTCACTGCCTTTATCAAGTAACAAGCAACGGCTACTTGGCAAGTCATATTAACTAAGGAACATAAATGACGATAATATTTCAGACATAGCACACAAACACTTGTGGATTTGTACAGGGAATTACGAGACCGCTTTCCCGCCATGAATATTTTGAATTTAGGAGGTGGACTGGGGATTCCGTATAAAGAACAGGTATACGTAGATCAACTACTTACATGTACCTGAATTTTGAAATTTTATATTAATAAGAACAGTCTACACTAGAATAGTCAACACTAGTCATAAATGATTTCTTACCTTAAATACTAATATATAACACTAAGATATATGACTTGTATATCTCACATCGGGTGTGACCGGTCGACAGGGGATGTTTACTCCTCCTAGACACCTGATCCCACCTCTGGTGTGTCCAGGGGTCCGTGTTGGCCCAACTATATGTTTTGTATTGCTTAGGAGTTATGAGATTGATCACTGTTCGTTATCTTCACCTTTCTTGTAATTAACAATAAGATACATGTACTTTGCAATAAAATATCAATTCATGCAGATAGCCGTACCAGAAGAAATCAAACAAAGAATCAATTATGAATGTGATCAATGTAGGGAGCCAGAGAAAGTAAAATTATACCAAGACCTTCTCAACCACAGGTATAGCACTCAACCACAGGTATAGTACTCAACCACAGGTATAGCTCTCAACCACAGGTATATCACTCAACCACAGGTATATCACTCAACCACAGGTATAGCACTCAATCACAGGTATAGCACTCAACCAAAAGTATATCACTCAACCACAGGTATAGCTCTCAACCACAGGTATACCACTCAACCACAGGTATAGCTCTCAACCACAGGTATAGCACTCAATCACAGGTATAGCACTCAATCACAGGTATAGCTCTCAACCACAGGTATAGCACTCGACCACAGGTATAGCACTCAACCACAGGTATATCACTCAACCACAGGTATAGCTCTCAACCACAGGTATACCACTCAACCACAGGTATAGCTCTCAACCACAGGTATAACACTCGACCACAGGTATAGCTCTCAACCACAGGTATTACACTCAACCAAAGGTATAACACTCGACCACAGGTATAGCTCTCAATCACAGGTATATCACCCAACCACAGGTATAGCTCTCAACCACAGGTATAGCACTCAACCACAGGTATTACACTCAACCAAAGGTATAACACTCGACCACAGGTATAGCTCTCAACCACAGGTATAGCACTCAACCAAAGGTATAGCACTCAACCACAGGTATTACACTCAACCACAGGTATAGCTCTCAACCACAGGTATAGCACTCAACCAAAGGTATAGCACTCAACCACAGGTATTACACTCAACCAAAGGTATAACACTCAACCAAAGGTATAGCTCGCAACAACAGGTACAACACTCAACCACAGGCATAACATTCAACCACAGGTATAGCTCTCAACCACAAGTATAGCTTGGTTCAGACAGATTTCATTTCAATTGGTATTGTAATTATGCATTAAAAACTACCACTGCCTTCAATTTGTAGGATAACTCTTCGCTCATTTTTTAATATGCTTCACTCTTACCCCGATGGAGAAAAGTTAGCGATGAAATTGCGACAACACCTACCTACAGAGGTGAGTTATGTAGAAATGTAATGAATACATGTAAACATTTTCTTCAGTTGGCAAGTTTATATTTTTCATCAAAGTCAACATCTTTTTTCAATGTATTTAGGTACTTGTATCTTCCCCAGAGGATTTGGTGAACATTGTCAGTAACATTTTACCATCTGATACCACTGCTATATTAGAACCCGGACGTTCATTGGTTGGAAACTCGGCCATTTTCTTGTCACGTGTTCTAGGAACGAAATTCACCAAAACGAAAAAGTACAGCTACATATAGCTCAGTATTTTCACGGTCTTTATATCTATTCTACATCTATAAAAAAATTCTATATGTAGTATTCTATATGTATTATTCTTGGGATAGATTCAATGCAGCTTTAACGTTTTAAATCTAAAACAACATTGTTGAAACTTACTACAGCGGCCGTATACATTGTATTTGTTAAAGTGAATTGTACTGTAGTACAAATACAATGTATACGCAACATTCGATAGAAATACATACATTATTACAATCGCTTTTTCTATCAGTTACATTGTACTGGATGGGTCGATGACAGAGGTGATTCGGCCATGTTTGTATGGAGCCTACCACCATATTGATTTGGCAGAACCTAATCACGTGAATGCCAGTTTTCAATCGCCCTTCCTTTGGGATGTTGTGGGTCCAGTGTGTGAGAGCTCTGACTTCCTTGGAAAGGTTATCAAATAATGAAAGTACATTGTACTGGTTATCCCGTGAGGATCCGGGTTAGAATAGGTCCTCAGTACCCCTTGCCTGTCGTACGAGGCGACTAAATGGGGCGGTCCTTCGGATGAGACCGCAAAAATCGAGGTCCCGTGTCACAGCAGGTATGGCACGATAAAGATCCCTCCCTGCTCAATGGCCATAAGCACCGAGCATAGGTCTAAAGTTTGCAGCCCTTTACCGGCAATGGTGACGTCTCCATATCAATGAAATATTCTCGAAGAGACGTTAAACAATATTTAATCAATCATTGTACTAGTTTCTTATACATGTAATTCCTTTTATATATATATATATATAGTACAGTAAATCTCTTTTTTCGAAGTAAAATTAAAATTACCAAACTCAAAACAGTTTTTGAAATATTTCGACCGTATTACCGGTCTTCTTGAAGTAAAACTTATACGGTACCAATTTTGATGCACCAGACGCGCATAATGTCTCTTCAGTGATGCTCAACCGAAATGTTTGAAATCCGAAATAGCAATGAAGTTTTATTCAAGGGAAAAAACAGAGTGCCAAAAAAGTGGAGTTAAATTCTTCGAAGGATAAGAGTAAGCGTGAGGGAGATAATCCTTAATTTTGAAATGAATTTCTAAATTTTTTAACAGCAATTAAATATTCATCCGTATTTTCAAGCTAGTAACGAAGTACTTAGCTACTGAGCTGTAGAGACCCTCGGGGACTAACAGTCCACCAGCAGAGGCCTCGACCCAGGGGTCGTAATGTAAAACTTATACGGTACCAATTTTGATGTACCAGATGCGCATTTCGACAAATAATGTCTCTTCAGTGATGCTCAACCGAAATGTTTGAAATCCGAAATAGCAATGAAGTTTTAGAGCTATTTAAGGGGAAAACAGAGTGCCAAAAAAAAGTGGAGTCAAATTCTTCGAAGGATAAGAGCTATGTGTGATGGAGATAATCCTTAATTTTGAAATGAATTTCTAAATTTTATAACAGCAATTAAATATACATCCGTATTTTCAAGCTAGTAACGAAGTACTTAGCTACTGGGCTGTAGAGACCCCCGGGGACTAATAGTCCACCAGCAGAGGCCTCGACCCAGGGGGTCATAATGTAAAAATTATAATTATAGTAATAAACACGACTGAAGAGGACTGCTAACACGGTCGAAATATACTGCTCAAAATTTGATAAGGATCACTAGGTTATATGTGTGTAATTTACCACTAACATAACAAAAGACATAAATTTGACTCAGAAACGTGTTTATTCAGGTTATGAATGAAAATTCATGAACGGCATGAACTTTTATCAATACGGAATGCTTGAAATCTGACAAAAACACCAAAAGGCATTTCATTACAAAAAGTTAACAGCAAACCAAAGAAAGAATTACACTGTTTTTGGGAATAGTCCATCATTACACTTAGTCGATGAAGTGTCAATACCGGGTATGGTCTCCCCTTGCATCAATGATGGCCTGACAACGTCGAGCCATGCTGTCAATAAGCACCCGGATGTTTCCAATGGGAAGGTTGTTCCACTCTTCCACGGGGGCGTTTCCGAGCTCTGCCAAAGTCGTGGGTTGTGCTCTACGGCGTGAAAGGGCAACCTGCAGCATGTTCCATACATGGTCAATCGAGTTCAAGTCCGGCGAGCGCGCTGGCCAGTCCATACGGACAATTGTCTCCTGCTGAAGGTACTGCTCCACCACCCTGGCGCGATGAAGACGGGCGTTATCATCCATCATGATGAACTCAGGGCCAACAGCACCAGCGTAGGGTCTGACGTAAACATCGAGGATCTCATCCCGGTACCGCACCCCCGTCATTGTTCCTCTCTCCAGGACATGAAGATCTGTTCTTCCATCCCTGCTGATTCCACCCCAGACCATGATGGAACTACCACCATAACGGTCATGTTCACTGATGTTGGCAGCATGGAAACGTTCACGTTGTCGTCGCCACACTCGGTACCTCTTGTCTGTAAAGTCCAAACAATATCTGGACTCATCGGTGAACAGAACTTGAACCCAATCGTTATGTGTCCAAGTGACATGATCTTCAGCCCAGTCCAATCGCTCCCGCCGGTGTCGAACAGTCAGAGGGATTCGAACACATGCCCTTCTCGAGTTGAGACCTGCACTGTGAAGCCGATTCCGTATCGTCTGAGTGGACACATTCACCCCCGAGGCGTCCAGGAGGTCGTTACGTAGGCTGGTTGCTGTCCAGAAGGAATGACGTCGTGCCTGAGGAGCCACAAAATGGTCTTGGCGTTGGGTTGTCGACCTCTGACGACCACCCCCATGTCGGTGTGCTGCTGTACCAAAAGTTTGCTGTCGGTTCCAGGCCCTGTTTACAACGCTCTGGCTGACTTTTAGTGTATTTGCAACGTCACGTTGTGAATAGCCAGCGTCAAGCATTCCAATACATCTGCCCAGTTGTTCTGTCGTCAGGCGACGCCTTACACGTTGAGGGGGCATTGTGTTGATAAACGTAGTGTAAACACTCAAGTGAGTTTGAAATTTTAGAAAGAATCAGACACCGATGCCTGAGTGAAAATCGTGTAATGGTAGCAAAAGCATAAACTGTGATGAGAAACGCATTTCCCATGGCATGAAATGCACGTGCAAGTTTGTTGAAGACGTTTTTGATTTCACTTGGACACAATATTGCCAGTTATGCAGTTATTAATTTTTTTTAAACAGAAAAATAGCTATGATCCTTATCAAATTTTGAGTAGTATATTTCAAGAAAGTGTTTAGATTAAAAAAAAATTGATTTACTTCGAAAAAAAAGAGACATATATATATATATATATATATATAAATTGACGATCAGATGGAGTTCAATCACATAACATTTATTTCTCTACAGGCTGTTTCGTGAGGGGATGGTTTCCCCTCACTCGTCGGGAGAAAAATGACATCTAACGAAAAACATCCGCGTGGCTGAGAATATGTTACACAGAAACATACTGGATAGTTGCTAAGCATGATTACACACAGGATTGAGTAAATAGAAATTTATGGGAATGACGGCAAGTGCTGACAAGTTCTGAACGCTTATTCAATGAAGATTTTTCGGGATGACATATTATAAAGAATTTCTCTAGAATACAGAGGTTGCACTTTTTTGAAATGTTTGAGTATGATGATGTTTTTCCTAAAATTTCCCACTTGATTTTGTAGTCAATATTTTTGTCTTTCAATGTCCATATGAATTTGCTGAGCTCGGTGGTATTCTTTTTCGTGGAATTACGGAATGAATGAGTGTGGTTGGCGTATCTTAATTTGAACTCGGTGTCTGCTAGTCCCACGTAGCAAAAAGAAGAGAGCTACGTGGGACTAGCAGACACCGAGTTCAAATTAAGATACGCCAACCACACTCATTCATTCCGTAATTCCACGAAAAAGAATACCACCGAGCTCAGCAAATTCATATGGACATTGAAAGACAAAAATATTGACTACAAAATCAAGTGGGAAATTTTAGGAAAAACATCATCATACTCAAACATTTCAAAAAAGTGCAACCTCTGTATTCTAGAGAAATTCTTTATAATATGTCATCCCGAAAAATCTTCATTGAATAAGCGTTCAGAACTTGTCAGCACTTGCCGTCATTCCCATAAATTTCTATTTACTCAATCCTGTGTGTAATCATGCTTAGCAACTATCCAGTATGTTTCTGTGTAACATATTCTCAGCCACGCGGATGTTTTTCGTTAGATGTCATTTTTCTCCCGACGAGTGAGGGGAAACCATCCCCTCACGAAACAGCCTGTAGAGAAATAAATGTTATGTGATTGAACTCCATCTGATCGTCAATTTATGTAGCTCCGTGAGGCCACGTCGAGCACTCTAGAAGATTATATCGGAGATTTATCCCAATATATATATATATATATATATATATATATATATAGAAAGAGTAGATATCACATAGTCAAAATAATTCAATAAAAAAGCAGGAAAATATGCAGTTCCAAAATATATTTAAATCACTAGCGCTTTCTGGATTTTAACATCCAGCCTCAGGTGAATACAAAAATTGAAATTGGTTTTTTGGTTTTTTTTATTGAATTATATATATAAGCACTAAGTTCCAACAACACCCGATACCTAAAAGTGTCGGATCCTCAACATGGATACAAGGTCAAATACAAAAAATTATACAAAGCACTAAAATGACCAACGACACGAACAACCTTGTCAACGTAATATGGTTAACTCGTTCCACTTGAGATTAATTAAGTCTATTTTTATCACTTCGTACATTTTGGATCAGCTCTCGACGAATAAGGCATATCATAATTCGCTCCGCTTTTAACATTGATTGGCAAGCCTAAAAACCAAAAAACATGTAGTCTGCGTTGTAAATACGTTTGTAGATTAGTGTAGTTGTAATGCTAAATGTATTTATATGAAGTTTTCGTTTATATATATATATATATATATATATATATATATATATATATATATATATAATAGTGGCGGATTTAGAGGGGGTGCAGCCGCCCCCCCCCCCTAAACTTTTCGAATTTAAGGTAAATCGCTGTATCTTGTTTCGGAAAATGTACTAAACGATAAAAGAAGCAATAATTTCTTCCACTCAAGGAAAAATAAATGACAAAATCCTTTGATTTCTTGAATAATTTATTGGGAGAACTTAATTTTTTCCAAAAACCTCTTAAAATTTGGATCATTTTATTACTTTCACTTTATTAAAATGATAGAAAATAGTACAAAAGACTTAATAGGAGAAATATTTCAAGCCCCGTAAAATCTGTAAAATCCAGGAACTTCCGGGGGCTTCGCCCCCTGGACTCCCACCAGGGCTTCGCCCTGGACCCACTGCCCCGTAAAGTGGCGCCCCCCGTAACCACAATTCCTGGATCCGCCCCTGCAGGCTAAGATTAGTCAAGAATTGACTATTAATTATTTGTCTACAATGTGTCCTTTCTAATGTTTACAGGATCGTCAGTTTGTGACCCCAAATGAAGGTTGTTGTATGGCAGTGTTTGACACAGGGGCGTATTGTAGCAGCATGTCATCAAACTACAACATGAGAGTAAGTATATTCTTCGATCCTAGCTAATCACAATAGTAATCGATCGGATCAAGCCCCTGTCACTCATTATCGATTCACCTTTTATATTTTAGGTGCGTCCAGCAGAACTTCTTGTAGATGGCAACAAAGTTAACGTTATTCGAAAATGTGAAACTTTAGAAAATTTGATGCACTGTTATGGTGATTGGAATACTGAAACTTCATAGAACCATTGGATATTGGCAATGCTTGTAGAAGATAAATAAACCTCACCTGCGTGAAATACACGTGTACAAGTTGTTGTTCTTGACTTAAATGTCCTTTCCATAAGTATTCCACCGAACAAAACTACAAAATATGCAATCATCTGCACCAATAATCAAATCACGCTTTGTTTGAACACTTTCCACGGCTACAGGTAATAATACACCAGTTAATGTAAAACTATCAGAGTGACATCAAGAAACGGGCGCGCGAAAGTAAGTTCTCACTTATTCACTATGGTTTGAAGATTACAACCATGGGTAGCAATTCCTCGGCACAAGGATCTCGGCAATCCAAATCTCAGAAGTCCGGTGATCAGCGGGAACCTGACGATGAAGAGGCAAGTATTATATTACCTTGTTTGAAATGATCACGTGCACTGAAATTAAAATAAAAAAAGGAACTGACCCGACGTCTTGTGAAAATATACAGTTTTGAATTAATGTAATGTTCGTATATACTAAATTTGAATTATAGGTAGACGTACCCGAATTTCCGTCAGACGAGGATTACCCCGTACCCAAACAGAACTCTCTGAAAAAGGATGATATTTATGAACACTGGAAGTATAAAGATGTACACCAGCACGTTAGAAAGGTATCAGGGACATAATTATCCCCATCGTCAAGACCTATATTGTCATCAGCATTGCTCCGCGAATTTGGTAAAATTAATACAATGGATCCCAACCTCTTTTGCAAGCCAATCAAAATGTGTCCACTTAGTTCCAGGAAAACGCCAAACTGTTCTATGGCTGGACTATAATCCTCTGCTTGAAATCACACCTTTCAACTTCATTCACAATATTCATCCACATGAATCGCATCTGTCATCTTATTCATTGAAAAAGAGTACAGTGATGTTTATGTGTATGTACCCATATAGTTGTGGAGTGTATGTTTTTTTCCCTTTATTACAGGTTCCTTCTAAGATTGACTTGTCCTTCCAGCAGCTTCTCGACTACCTCGTTCTGCCATTCCGGACAGACATGCAGAAGGTACGTGCACTATTCATGTGGCTCTGTGTTCAGCCAATCACTACCACCAAATACAAGAACTTGGACGGATATACTGTAGAGGATCTCGTCAAGACACCTCGAGGGTTTATGAAACTCATCAAGGAGGGACGTGCATCGTACGCCTCGCTTTTCGCCGTACTCTGCAGGTAAGAACATGATTTGAAATATCCTACAATTACAGGTGCAATTAAAGGTTTTGGTATTCAAGGACTTTTTCCAAATTCCTACACGAATTAGACGTTTTAACTCCATTTTTCAACCTCGCATTACAATCCTTTGTAGAAAATCAGGAATAAAATGTGCTATAATAAAGGGAGTATGCAAAAGTGCTGGGTACGAAGTGGGAACCTCAGATACACTGTCCAACCTCAGAACCAAGTGGAACGTGGTATGGGTCAAGGACAGCTGGAGGTTGATTCATCCACTGTGGGCGTGTCAGACGGTGATTGGGAAGTCTGGATTGGACAAGTGGACGGCCTACGATGACGACGAGGAAAACACAGAGGGATGGACAATACAGAAAATCAACGAGTTCTTTTTCCTTACCGATCCACATGATTTCCTTTATTTTTGTATGCCTGACGACCCAAAGTGGCAACTACTAACTGTACCATACGACCTTGACCGGTTCGTTCGCATTCCCTTTTTTCAGGAAGCGTATTTTCGATTAGGTCTAAAGCTTCTCACAGAACAAAGTTGCATCTTATACGACAAGGATGGGGTAGTTGAAATATCATTCCGCGTGCCCGAGGACTACCCAACGCAAATGAACTATGATCTGCTTTTCAAACGCGACGAATCTGATGTTGACCTTGACAATAAAACGCCGCTAAACAAATATGTCCTCATGAACTTTGAAGATGATGTTTGGACATTCATCGTTAGATTTCCGGTTCCTGGTGTGTACAAACTGTCAATATTTGGTGGACATGTCGATCGTGAGAACGTTCCATGGATTGCGGATTATCGCCTCGTTTGTGAAAATCCGCGAGAAAATTGTGTTCCTTTTCCTGATGCGCCATGGATCGGACTTGGATACTCATATGAAGCTCAGAAAGCGGGAATAATGGACCCCTCTCACAAATCAGGACTTATCGTGATGAAACCACACCAAGAAATTCACATGACGTTTATGACAGAAACATATCTTTCCGTAAAAGTCAAGTTTTTACACATACTTCTGAGTGAGAACGAACTAGCAGGGAGATTTTACTACAAAAAAAATGTCGGAAGGACTGACATTATGGGTAAAATTCCTCAACATGGCGACTACCTTATCAAAATCTATGGTAAGCAAAAAGACGTCCCGGGAGAAATGAACAACATCTGCAATTATCTTATCTGCACAGAGGATCCAAGACCAACGACCAGAAAAAGGAAAGGCTGGGAGGTATAAATAAATCTTCATACTCTAAAATTTAAAGTTTTGAATAACTCTGAATGATATTTAACAAAACGGCTATTTTTGGGTCATGTAATAGCATTCCAAAGTCATAGTGCTGAGGGGTTCTCTATCTTACCAACGTCTGTTGTGACACACGATCTAATTAAAACAGACTTTTTAGATCCGCTCCGTATACTCTGAGTAAGTATATTGTAGCGATTGTGAGCGTATTCTTGGATCTGATTTTAATTAGATTGTTGTGACACAAGACCTCCGTTCTTCAGATCGCATCTAGATTGTATTGTTTAGTGTGTACGTGTACATGTATATTGTTGTATGTCCTATTTGAGGGTTTTCACTCCTATAAAGACGAAATCCCCTTTATACCCAAAGTGTTACAAATTCTGACTTATGCTTGACACTTAAAGTCGTAGTGGTGAGGGACCTCTATCGTACAATGTACATGTATTAACGACTTTCACTTGTAATAATGTTGCGCTTGGTGAAAGAACAACCAATATGTGTAAGTGAGAGCTGTTGCGATATGTTTGTATGATGCAGAATGCCAGAGAGAAGATACTGAGGAAGGGTATTAAGGATGCCACCACGGTGAAGGATATTGACCGCCTGAAGGAGACGATTGATAAGTTTGTGAATGCTGGACTAGAGGACCGCGGGGACTACACCAAGGCCAGCACTAAACTTGAGTTTCTGGAAGTCAAGCAAAGTAAGATAATCCCTATTCCGATTTTTTCTACAGCCTGTGTACAGTAATTCCACTTTATCATTATATGGCCCATAATGCATTCACGAATGTTTAACTGTGTATTTATAAGAATGATTAACCTAGGCCTATTATTTTGATATTTTCGCTCATTAAAGCCCATATCGGTGGTATTGTGAATATTTTTCAATGTTTTATCCATACACTGATTTCTCTTAAAACAGCTTTAATGAATGCAATCAACAGGAGGAATGATAAATGTCTCGTCCAAGCAATATCGATAGCGCGTAGCTCGGAATATATGGACCGCTTGACGGCACTGATCAAACAAGCAGAGGAAGTTCTGGCTGAGTTGCGTAATCTACGCGGATTCCAGCATCCGATCCCTGATCTCAACAAACCTATTATAGCGGAACTGATGAACTATAAAAGTCCACCAGTTGTCGTCCACGATGTCATGATTGCGACTTTTCTTATGTTAGGGGAAATAGAGGAAAATCTTCAGGTAAATCTTAACCGACGAATTTGAGAATAGCATTTTCAAAAAATTCATTATGACATTGATTAATAACCCATCTTTGATTGCAGTTTTGGGAGTATATTCAAAGCTTGATGAGGAAAACGGGCAAAAAAAGTCTACTTCAGAGATTCCAAAAGTTTAATCTTGCTGAGGTGCCTGAAAAGGTACAAATCAAAGTAAAAAACATGTTCTTGAAAATCACAGAGAACGAAGTGCGGAAGACGAGTGTTGGCGCGGCCTCCTTCTATTGCTGGGTTAGTCCTGCTTAATGTATTTTAACATTATAGAATTCGCAAAACGGAAAGAATATGCTGTAGAAGTCGTTGTTGGATATTCACGGTTGATTCATTTGATGGTTTTTGTTGACAATATTTCTTGTTTTTGTGTTCAGATTCAGAAGGTGATAAAGGAGCCTGATCCGCCCGCCACACCAGAAGTGAACCTAAAACCAAAGAAATGAACAGAGGATTAACCAGATTGTCTATTCATGTTTTATTTTCACATTTATATTTCCCCTGTGTTATGTTTCACATCCTCCCCACGTGACACAGTCATTATCATTATGCCTCAGTTATTTTTATATGTATATATTCAAAATTGGACTATTATCCGTGTAAGAGCTTTTACCGACTTTTCAGAACTGGCGTTTGGGCGGGGTTTTGAAATTTCTAATAAGTGGCATCGAATGGCGTTTGTAATGCGTCAGTCATGCACAAGTTGCAATCACTAAAACACGAACGTAAGTTTACACACACAAACACCTGGAGTTTAGATCCCACACTTCCATTTTAACATACAAATAAAAACTGGTAAGAAATATTTCCTGTAATGTATGGGATTTGGTGGCAATTGTATCTATTTTGCAATTTCCAATACCAGTATGCGCTTTTATTGTTACACAGTTGACAAGACCAGAAACAAATTCATGTAAACAATTTGGGGGTCTCATGAGCTCTGAATTACAAACCTCCGGTTAACGGCAGACCAGGGCGACGTAAATTAATTTGGTCTTTTCATTAAAGTCTTAAAAGAAGTGATTTCAACAAACTGATATCGCAGTCCTGCATTTCATTCGCACGCACGATGGCTTTCTATGTACTCGCAAGCAGGTCGAGAAGAATGGAACCGCCTCGGCCAGTGTCAAATTTCCAGAATATAGATATTACGTCACGTTGCTTGTCAAGGTTTTATATTACTGGTAGGAAAATCCCGAAATCTTTAATCTTTTGTATACCGAATTTTGATGTACTTCTTACATTAAGATCTGGTTTCATACTACGTGTATTCAAAGATACATGTAGAAATTCAATGTCACAGAGGAAAAACGCGTAAACAAGAAAAAGTTATACAATATATTACTTTGGTAATATCCCCATGCTGTAAGGGAAAGTCTCGCTTTGCAGAAGATTTGTTCTTGATGTGTCTCGTGAACATCATGCATGAACAACTTCTTTGTAGAAAACACAATGATTTATTCATTATCAATATCATTATTACGTCGCAAGACATGCACTCGCACATTGCAGTTAATGTACAGAGTTATGAAATTGTCGAAAATAAATCATTCTACACGAAATGAAGTTGTTTACTTCCATTCATCAATAACCCGCTCGGAATCAGCTTCGTAAAGGGCATTAACTGTCATTTTGTCACAAAACATTTAATTCAATCGAAATTACTCTATAGTACATGTATATATTTGAGTAATAACAACAGTATTGAATGATGCCAATCACTTTTCAACCTCAAAATAGGCACATGAATTTGTGATTTTGGTGATTAAATAATTATCTTGCAAGACAACAATTCTTCCTTTTATATTTCTATACACTAAAAGCGGTTACCTAACGTAGTTTTATTAGGTTTCTTTTGATTTTGTACAAAATATATGTTTTTGTTAGTCATTAGTATATATTCCTATGTCATTGAGAGATAAACTAGTGAGTTTCTAAATGCATGAACGTAGACCCTGTTTCATAAAATAATTTTTTGAAATCCCCCATTTAAGTTTTTTTTTTTTTTTTTTTTTTTTCCCCCATTTAAGTTAGTCGTTAAGTCTGACATTATTATTCGACTGGTAAAAATCGTTATTTTCAAGTCACTTTAAAACTATTTCTAAATACTCCAAAGAAACTGTACAGAGTACAGTGGCAGAAATCGATGTACAGTCAATATTAATCGTTTAGTTAAAATACAACAAACTCTAGACGTGTGATGTTGCTCGCCCCATTTGCTGCTTAGTAACGTTGTAAGTGTAACTCGCATGCTGACTTGATTAAATCAGCGACACTTCAATTTACGAGGTAAGTTTTACATTTTGTTTTTTAAAAAATTGAGTTGTTCTGACATTGATGCTTTTGTCTGCGATTTTTACAGCTATGTAGAATCGATTAATTTTATAATCATTCATTGCGGGAAGAGTGAGCGTCATTTATTTTGAATTTTATTTGGGGAAAATTACACTAATAAAAAACTGAATTTCTCAATCTATTTCAAATTTTCAATTCCAGCAATTTCTTTATGACTATATCATTAGATTTTCATATCGCGTGTAATATACTTCAGTACATTGATTTACGTGTACATGTGTTACACAAATTGAAACAGACATTCGTATTCCACAAATGAAAACAGTAAATAAATTCAAATATTATAAAAGTAACCAAAGAGTGAAACCTTTCGAAACGAAGAATAAATCAATGTGTATATTAGAGAAATCCACTTATTGATTGGACAACACGCTTTCATTTGGATGGTGTTCATACCAGATCTGCATAACAATGTATCATTTATGAATACCGTGTATTTTGCCTTATGACAAAGGCCTGGTTTTTGATATACATCGACTTCTCTTTGATTCAATTTTATTCTTTGTTGTCGGAAAATCAGATTGAATCTACCAATAAACGTCTGTCTATTTCACCATTATATTAGTAACAACTTTCCAGCTTCGAACCCGTGTAATATCTCAAAGGATTTAAACCCCGGCGTTCTATTTATAAAAATGTACTAACTAAATACGGTATAATTAAAGACTGAATAATTCTTGCGATAATTGACATGGTCCACGTCTCCTATGATATGTACAGTGTATCTTCCAATGGTTTTTGGTCTATGGAATGAAACACAAGATTTACTTAGACCCTT
>NC_079168.1:70921803-71074303 GCF_947568905.1 Ostrea edulis | reverse complement strand
CGGATGGGGCCACAATAGGGGGTCAAAGTTTTACATACAAATATATAGGAAAAATCTTTAAAAATCTTTTTCCCAAGAACCACTAAGCCAGAAAAGCTGAGATTTATATGAAAGCTTCCTGATATAGTACAGATTCTAAATTGTTAAAATCATGGACCCCGGTGATTGGATGGGGCCTCAAGGGGGGCATCAAAGTTTTACATACAAATTTATAGGAAAAATCTTTTAAAATCTTCTTCTCAAGAACCACTGAGCCAGAAAAGCTGAGGTTTATATGAAAGCTTCCTGATATAATGCAGATTATAAATTGTTAAGATCATGGCCCCCGGGGGTCGGATGGGGCCACAATAGGGGGTCAAAGTTTTACATACAAATATATAGGGAAAATCTTTAAAAATCTTCTTCCCAGAACCACTAAACCAGAAAACCTGAGATTTATATGAAAGCTTTCTGATATAGTGCAGATTCAGGTTTGTTAAAATCATGCCCCCCCCCCCCCCCCCCCCCCCCCCCGGGGTAGGATGGGGCCACAATAGGGGATCAAAGTTTTACATACAAATATATAGGGAAAATCTTTAAAAATCTTCTTCTCAAGAACCATTGGGCCAAAGAAGTTCACATTTACATGAAAGCTTTCTGACATAGTGTAGATTCAAGTTTGCAAAAACCATGGCCTCCAGGGGAAGGTTTGGGGCCATAATAAGGACTACGGTTTTACATGCAAATAGATATGGAAAATCTTCTGATATGGACCAAGGTGACTCAGGTGAGCGATGTGGCCCATGGGCCTCTTGTTTGATTGCCTGTTGTCCGTCCGTCTGTAAACTTTTTACATTTTCGACTTCTCCAGAACCACTGGGCCAATTATAACCAAACTTGGCCAAAAGCATCCTTGGGTGAAGGACTTTCAAGTTTGTTCAAATGAAGGGTCATCCCCCTTCAAAGGGGAGATAATCACAAAAATGCAAAAATAGAGTGGGGTCATTTAAAAATCTTCTTCTCAAGAACCACTGGGCCAGAAGATCTGAAATTTAACAATTTTACAGTTTATTGCTTTGTGATTTAATATATTAGAAATTAGATCTGCTCGCATATTTGCTACGCAAACATCATTATTTGTGTAATGAGTGTGTGGGAGGATCTAACATCTTATTTTATACATATTGGATTTATTGTATATTGATTGATAATTTATCTTTGTTTGGTAAAAAATGCCTCCAAATATGATAATGCTTCATATTTTCAGCAAAATGTTAACCATGCTATGAATCTTTCTGACTCAAGTGAGGTTTTTTGATCAAATTTTGCATATCAGCCATTTGTTGTAAACTTTTCACATTTTTGAACTCTCAAGAACCACTGAGCCAACTTTGACCAACCTTACCACAAACATAACAAAGAATCTTTCAGTATCTGTTTGGTGAAGGGGATTCAAGTTTGTTCAAATAAAGGGTCATGCCCATTTTCAAGGCAAGATCATTAAGAAATAGAAAAGATGGGTGGGTGTTAAAGAAGAAAGCTTCATACTGTGACCCCCAGGGCAGGATTACAATAGGGGTTTAAAGTCCATAATTGGTTATATACATGATGTATAGGAAGCCCTCAACTCTTGAAGTCTTCTCAAGAACCAATAATCCCATGGGCATCCAGGTTAGAATAGGTCCTCAGTACCTCTTGCTTGTCGTAAAAGGTGACTAGATGGGGTGGTTCTATGGATGAGACCGCAAAAACTGAGGTCCCATGTCACAGCAGGTGTGGAACGATAAAGATCCCTCCCTGCTCAATGGCCATAAGCGCTGAGCATAGGCCTAAATTTTGCAGTCCTTCACCAGCAATGGTCATGTCTCCATGATATGAGTGAAAAATTCTCGAGAGGGACGTTAAACAACATACAATCAATTAATCAAGAATTAATAGAGGTTAAACTTTAACTTTGGTTATGTTTAGGAAAAATCTTTGAAAATCTTCTTTTCAGGATCTACAAGGGCAAATTTTTTCATTTCATTTGCAAGAATTCATGTGTAGTGTAGTTTCAGATTTTGTCATGCCGCAAATCCTGGGGCCAGATGAGGGTCACAGTAGAGGTTAAAAATTTAACATTTGTTGTGGATAGGAACACTCTTTGAATATCTTTTTCTAAAGAACTACATGTACAAGGATATGCAGATTGTCAAATAAGTATGCAAGCATTTTTATGTAGTGTAGTTTTCAGATGTTCATGTCATGATCCAAGGGAACAGGACAGAGTCACATGACAATGGGTTCAAAGTTTAAAGTTGCTTAATTATATATTTAATTGAATCTTGTCAATAACAAGTTTACATAATAGTTAATTGATGAATACTTTTATGATAAATTGCAGTTGAGAAATTTGGCATTTTGTCGGCCCACTTCATCTGGGCAACAGAAATCTAACAAGAAAAAGACACCTGAATGTCGATCAGAGCAGGACTGGGAAAAATGGCAGGAAACGGACAAACAGGTATAAGTGGAGGAGGGGAGAAGCATCAGCTTATGTAACATACCATCTTTGTTATCCAAGGTTTCTGGTCTTCATTTGAATTTGAAAGTTGCAGATTGGAACCCTTCACCAAGTAAAGATACATGTAGTAGCATGTAATCATGATATGATCATATCTGCATATTTTGTATATGTATTTTTTTTTAGATACACATACTAAATCTGCCAATTTTGTGTATATCACATTGCAATGTGCTTTCACTTGTTGATATGTAATCAATGAAACCTATGCGATTTATAACTTCTGAAACAATAAATATTTTATAAACATTACCAAATATGTAATGTTTCATTATGTAAACTCATCTCTTACTATAGGTAAGTATCTAAACCATAATAAATGCTCAATATAGTTGCAGAAAAGGAGTTAGCATCAAAGGGAGGGACCCCCCTCCCCCCCCCCCCCCTCCCCCCTTTGGACTTTTTCTTCTAGTCATTCTGATTTTTTTTTTTGATTTGCACCACACCACGTGTTTAGTAAACTGCAATTGCAAGTGAAACTACATTTAGCTTTTACAGAAACTTTATGTTGGTATTCTGTTTTTCCATATCGTTTTCCATCATATTCTTTTTTAGCTCACCTGAGCTTTTCTGATCGCCTGTTGTCTGTCTGTAAACTTTTTACATTTTCGACTTTTTCTCCAGAACCACTGGACCAGTTATAACCAAACTTGGCCAGAAAGTATCCTTGGATGAAGGGCTTTCAAGTTTGTTCGAATGAAGGGCCATGCCCCCTTTAAAGGGTAGATAATCACAAAAATAGGGTGGGGTCATTTAAAAATCTTCTCAACAAGAACCACCGAGCCAGAAAAGCTGAAATTTACATGAAAGCTTCCTGACGTAGTGCAGATTCAAGTTTGTTCAAATCATGGCCCCTGGGGGTAGGATGGGACCACAATATGGGATCAAAGTTTTACATACAAATATATAGGGGAAATCTTTTAAAATCTTCTCAACAAGAACCACTGAGGCAGAAAATCTGATATTTATATGAAAGCTTCCTGACATAGGACAGATTCAAGTTCGTTAAAATCATGGCCCTTGGGGATAGGATGGGGCCACAATATGGGATCAGTTTTATATACAGATATATAGGGAAAAAAATCTTCTCAGAAACTACATGTACTGGGCCAGGAAAGTGGAAATTTACATGAAAGCTTCCTGACATAGTGCAGATTCAAGTTTGTTAAAATCATGGCCCCTGGGAGTAAGATGATGTGACAACAGGGGATCAAAGTTTTACATATAAATACACAGGGAAAATCTTGAAAATATCTTCTTCCCATGAATCACTGAGCCAGAAAAGCTGATATTTACATGAAAGCTTTCTGACATAGTGCAAATTCAAGTTTGTAAAAATCATGGCCCAAGGAGTAGGTTGGGGCAACAATAGGGATCAAAGTTTTACATGTAAATATATAGGAACATTTTTTAAATAATAGCCAAGGTGACTCAGATGAGTGATGTGGCCCATGGGCCTCTTGTTTGTATGAAAGTTATTGAGGTGTATATTTATTTTTATAACGCAATTATGTGTAGGCAAATGCCTTTTTGTCTTAATGGATGCTATTGGCAATGCAATGAGAAATTCTTGCTGTAGGCTTGGAGTGATGAATATGACAATGGCTTCTTGTATTTCAGTTGACAACAGATGCATATGAAAAGGATCTACAAGAAGCTTTGTTGCAAAGTAAATTAGAGTTTGAAAAATCTAAACAGGTAATCATAGATTGTATTTTGAACTGTGAGTGTTGATACAATGGTAATATGATGAATGATTGTATTTTGAACTGTGAGTGTTGATACAATGGTAATATGTTGAATGATTGTATTTTGAACTGTGAGTGTGGATACAATGGTAATACATGTATGTCGAATGATTGTATTTTGAACTGTGAGTGTTGATACAATGGTAATATGTTGAATGATTGTATTTTGAGTGTTGATACAATTCAGAGTTTGTCATTGTTGTGGTCACTACTGTTGTAGTGTAAGCACAAGGTGAACATGATATAGAATTTACTACTTAAGGTGGGTCCTTAGTCCTGGATTTTTGGGGTTTAGGTAGCATTTTTTTGTTTGGAATCAATAAAATAACATTCAGAGTAATGAAAAAAGGGCAAAACAGTAAGGATTTCCATATTAATTTTCATTACATACACCACTAAAGTCATGTACCCCGATGTAGATTTTTATGAAATTCATTGGAAACAGTTATTTGTTTTTATTTTAATATAAAAACAACAAAATATTTTTTGAATTGCATTTATTTATCGGGAAACATGTCAATAACTAAAACACATGTCATTTTCAATATGTTCATCAAGTTTTAGAATAATATGTGCAAAATTATTGAATTAGCGTTATTCTCCAACATGATAAAAAAAACAAATGTGGACGCACTTTCCTTATAGCATGGTTTACATATCATTTTTTCTGTTTATATCAGTAGAGTTACATCTGTTATAGTTATTCATGGGAAAAAATCCATACCTTTCCTTAATAATTTCAAATCTATAGCTTCCAGATTATGTATACCCCCATCAAAAACTGAAGTATGGCACCATACAGCTGAGCTATTTAAAATCACTCGGGATTAAAATTTTATGTAATTTCATGAAAAGACACAGATAATGATTCCTTATCACCTTGGTAAGATGTATGTCAAAAATAAAGGAAATCTTTCACATTATGGACTTGATAAATAATTTAATGAGAACGGAGTTATTGTCCTTGGATTCAATATTTTGAAACATACCATTGACTATTTAAATATAACTAAGACTTTTGAAATATTTTATGGCTAACAAGATTTTTTACAATAACTATTGAAAAAGATTCCAGCAAAATTTATGTTCCTATCATTAAATCATTGACTTTGCAAAATCCTATGACGTCACAGGAGTGTGGAACTACGTTAATGTATTTCATCGTAAGATTTCGCAAAGTCAATGATTTATTAAGATTTATGCATGACAGGAACATCAATTTTGTTGGAGTCTTTTTCAATAGTTATTGTAAAAAATCTTGTTAACCATAAAATATTTCAAAAGTCTAAGTTATATATGAATAATCAATTATATGTTTCAAAACATTGAATCCAAGGGCAATAACTCTGTTTTCATAGAATCCTTTATCAAGTCCATTATGTGATAGATTTCCTTTATTTTTCATAAACATTTTGTATATTTTTGTAAAGAAACAGTTTCATGAAATTGTTATATTGTTCTAACCAGGTATTTGTGAAATTTTTAAGAAAATTGCAATTTTCTGACTTTGATATTGAACAGATATATGCGTGTGCTAATTGATAAAAATTTTATTAATACTGCAACATACTTATCTTATAATTTTCATTTGTTGCTAAGATGTATTATTTGAAGAATCAACAATCAAATATAAGATTGAACCTATAATTCTAGAAGGGTGGAATTACCTTACGGCATTTAATTAATTGTATAGCAGAAATCACTATTAGCATTAGGTACATGTATCTTGTAGAATCAAGTGGCAGCCATCCTTAAAAAAATTATTTATTTGTGTAATACAACTCATCGTCTTAATGCATAGGTAGGCAAATGATTTTTTTTTGTCTGATTTAAAATTACACATTAAAGTAATATTTTGTATTTAAACAAATGTGCTATGCATTGATAAATAATCGGTAAACAACAACAAAAAAATAAAATGGACAAAACCAGAACATATACACTGTGAAGAATTGAGGACAAATTTGTATGAGTTAAAGGTACAGCAAATTGATAAATATTTTTTGGGATGGCCCGATACCAGTTTTTGTAGATTGCCAAAAAGAAAAATGTCAATGGAATCTAATCTCTGATGTGCTAGTATATATCATTGTAGGACCAGTTTATTTTAAAGATGTCAGTCCGGTTATACATTGTAGATATATTAAACTATGCAAAAGTCATTTGTACAAAATTTTAAAATCAAACTCAGGGATTTGAAAAATATACAGTATGTAATTGGTTTACTTCAAAAATTCAGAAAAATACAGAGAAGTTTTGTACATGTACTATAAACCATGCCAGTAGAGACAGGTTAGGTATGTGTTGTGTGAATGTATTGCCATTTTGATATTTATATTTCAGAATGGAAGACATGTATTGCACTCGGAGATATTGTCAAAAACCAATTGTTAAAAGCTTTATGAAATAAAACCAAATTCTTATGTAAAACATTTAAAAAAATTGTTTATTCTAAAAAGATACAAGTCAAACTATCCTCTATAATGTATACCCCAAGCTGATTCTGTGGATGTTTATATCTGTTTCTGTTGTTTTAAACTCTATATCTGATTCTGTGGATGTTTATATCTGTTTCTGTTGTTTTAAATTCTTTATATGATGCTGATGTGAAATTTGTGACAGGGAAATAAAGTATCACACGAAGCAGTTGTCCCAGAACCACAGACACATGGCAAAGAGGACAAGAAGAAGAGAAAACACAAAGACAAGCCAGCGACCATGAGTCTGGATCAGTTCAATCAAATGAATGCGGAGAAACCCAAAGTCTTCTCTGAAGGTCAGTTAATGGGAAAAGGGACTTCACACTATCTTACACAAGACAAAGTTCCCTGGGACTTCACACTATCTTACACAAGACAAAGCTCCCAGGGACTTCACACTATCTTACACACAAGACAAAGCTCCCAGGGACTTCACACTATCTTACACAAGACAAAGTTCCCAGGGACTTCACACTATCTTACACAAGACAAAGTTCCCAGGGACTTCACACTATCTTACACAAGACAAAGTTCCCTGGGACTTCACACTATCTTACACACAAGACAAAGTTCCCTGGGACTTCACACTATCTTACACAAGACAAAGTTCCCAGGGACTTCACACTATCTTACACAAGACAAAGTTCCCTGGGACTTCACACTATCTTACACACAAGACAAAGTTCCCTGGGACTTCACACTATCTTACACAAGACAAAGTTCCCAGGGACTTCACACTATCTTACACAAGACAAAGTTCCCAGGGACTTCACAATATCTTACACACAAGACAAAGTTCCCTGGGACTTCACACTATCTTACACAAGACAAAGTTCCCAGGGACTTCACACTATCTTACACAAGACAAAGTTCCCAGGGACTTCACGCTATCTTACACAAGACCAAGTTCCCAGGGACTTCACACTATCTTACACACAAGACAAAGTTCCCTGGGACTTCACACTATCTTACACAAGACCAAGTTCCCAGGGACTTCACACTATCTTACACAAGACAAAGTTTCCAAGTTGTTGGTTTCTGATAGTATCACATGAACGTGATCTTAAAAATTCTTTTTAGTGAAAATGATTTATAATGTTGCATCAGACTAGAATTGATTAATTAAGTAACCTATTGGTATTGTACACAAATATAGTCTATGTATATTTTATGAAAATTACTCTTACAACATCTGTTTGAAAAATATAGTGAAGTCCTTTGCATTGGGAAATTGGAAGCAAATCTTGTCATTGTTTAAAAAATGACAAGATCAGAATATAGGGATCACGGCAGATGTGACCGATCGATAGGGGACACTTACCCCTCCTAGGCACCTGATCCCACCTCTGGTATATCCAGAGGGTATGTGTTTGCCCAACTCTCTAATTTGTATTCCTTATAGGAGTAACGAGATTGATCATTGTTGGTTATCTTCACCTTTTCATCTGATAATACAAGTACGGACATATTTTGGTAGAACTAGAGGAAGTTCCTAGTCCAGTGGTAGGCCAGACTAACGGAGCGGAGACTGATCCCCGGTTCTTCTCCCACCTCAGTGACAGCGTCCAGAAGATTATACAGAAGGAGAAGATTCAGGAAGAGTATCAAAAGGTTACCATTAGTTTTGTGACATCTAAAATGGTTTCCTGTTCCTAATTGTATGTTTCTTCTCTGTTCATGATTTTGCTTTAACTGCCTTAATAAAGAAAGAGTCATGGACACAATTTGAACTGAAAATTTTAAAATTTTATTTTTATCGTTTACAATGCTTAACTAAAGTATTTCTAATGGTCAACCAAAATTTGAATATCAGTTGTTGAGTTACAAATGAGATACAGCACTCACAATTCTTAGGTATGTAAACGACTCGTGCCATGTTTTTGTTTACATATACATGTAGATAGTCTAATAGAAAATAGCATGTATAAAACAAAATGAGATCTACTAAACACTAGAGACTATTTAATTGTGTTCAGAATTATCTTGTAAATTGAAAAAAACTGCTTTAAATGAAACTTTCACTTTAACCTATTTTAAAAAATACATGGCACGTGCCTTGTTTACATAACAAAGAATTGTAAGCCCTGTATTCCCATGTACCTTGACAACTGACATTCAAATTTTTGCTAACCATTAGAAATACCTTCGTTAAGCATTCTAAACATTAAAAATGGAAAAATAGAATTGGGAAATTTTAAGCTCAAATCATGTCCATGTTCCTTTTTAAGATAAATTTCAAAAAACTCACAGAGAAAATCTTTAATTAGCACTTTGCAGTGGAAAGTGTTGTCTCAGCCAAACACCACAAAGAAATAGAGATGAAGGATAAAGAAATTGAATTTCTGAGAACATCTGTGAAGAAATTAGAGGTAAAGTGATTCTTTAAAATAGATCCAAAGTATTTATGTAATTATTTTTATGTATTTTCCTTACACTCATTGAATAAAATCCTCAATGTGAAGGTTTTAATGTAATTGTGTTTTCTTTCAAATTTAAGTTATTCAATGAAAAACAAAAGGAGATTGAAAAATTTCTAATTATTAAAAATGATAAATGTTTATTGTTAAATAATGATGAAAGTAAAATAGATCAAAGGATGAAGTGAAATGGCTGTATGAAATGGCCCCCAATATATTTATAAAAATAATTTTCTTGTTTCATGTTAGAATTTACATGATTCAATCATTAACATTTGCACTTTCATGATTTAAATGTTAAATGGCACATAATTTCACCACAAATGGTATGTTACTCTTAATTTAAACTTGGGGTTTCCTCATTAGCTGAAATTCCCATAGGAATTTGGCCCCACCCATACTTTTACAGATCTGTAAATATATGGACGATATTAGGTATAGTTCAATAATTTAGGCTATGGTTATTATTAAAAACTTTGAAATTTCGTATGGTGACGAATGTAGCCTATATCATTGATATTTTGAAAAAAAAGATTAGCAAACTTTTTTGGAAGCCTCTCCATTTTGAAAACCTGTTTGAACTCGATGACCTACCCGGAGAAGCTCGCTCTATACAAAAGACGATACCACGTGATTCGGATGCATTGTCCGCTGTTTTAGGAACATAAACACGCCTTCAACATCATGTACTTTAAACAGAGTGTATTTGATACATACGATATACATGTATATGTAATTTATTTACCAATGCACTAAATTTTGATAATTATACCCCCCGAACGAAGTTCAGGGGGATATATAGGAATCACTCTGTCTGTCCGTCCATCTGCAGATTCGTGTCCGGGCCATAACTTCTTTGTTCTTTGACTTAGGCATACCATATTTTGCAAACAGGTGGATCACTATGAGACGATGTGTCGAGTACCTTCATGACCTCTATATGACCTTCACCATTAACCTCAAGGTCAAAATTAAAGGTTTTTTTACAATGGATTCGTGTCCGGGCCATAACTTCTTTGTTCTTTGACATAGGCATACAATATTTGACACATGAGTGTATCACCATGAGATGATGTGTCATGTACCTTCATGACATCCATATGACCTTGACCTCAAGGTCAAAATTAATTGTTTTTACACTGGATTTGTGTCAGGGCCATGACTTCTTTGTTCTTTGACATAGGCATACCATATTTGACACATGAGTGTATCACCATGAGACGATGTGTCAGGTACCTTCATGACCTCTATATGACCTTGAACTTTGACCTCAAGGTCAAAATTAATTATAGGGTTTTGACATAGTCATACCATAAGACATGGGTGTATCATCATGAGACTATGTTTCATGACTTTTTATGACCTTGACCTTTGATCTCAAGTTCAAAATTATGGGTTTATGCCATGGATTTGTGTTTGGACTATATCTTCCATTTTCTTCTACAAAGGCATACCATATTTTAACACTCAGGAAAGAGGTAATTTATACCTATTAACAACACCCTATAGAAGATTGGGGTAAGCGGGGGGTATTCTTAGTGAGCATTGCTCACTGTACCTCTTGTTAAAATTGTATTTAGTTATACACACGTGCAGTTATCATTATTAGAAATAAATTGATGTTTCTGAATCTAATTTTGTATACATATAATTTTATATTTCCATTGTTTACATTATATGCAAAGTGGAATCACAAGTATGGTTTTACTTTCTGTATCAAAATTGTGCCCATTACATGTAGATATTTTGGTTTATTATTCTACCTGTAATATAATTAACCAAAACATAAATACTTAAAGACCCAACTTTAAGTTAATGCCCCCAAATTTTACCTGTGTTGTGATCAATGATAAGAGAGAGAGAGGAGGGGGTGTAGACTTCGTGTCAGTTTCTGTTTGGGGTGCCATCGTTACACAAACACTACTTCCACAGAAACCCTAAAGAGAGAGAGAGAGGGGGGGGGGGGGGGGTAGACTTCGTGTCAGCTTCTGTTTGGGATACCACCATTACGCAAACACTACAGCTACAGAAACCCTACAGACGGCCCATATTGAGGGGTATCTTGATCATTCTTCATTTGGTTGTACATGTACACAGATCTACTTGGATTTATTCATTCTCTCGAAACATGGACATTTTACCTACTACACCCACGACACCGCGAACTCCCAGGACACCAGGAAGTGCCCGGAAACGCCGGGTAATATTATATTTAGGAAATTATTTATATACGATATATAACAATTTAATTAGAAGTTTTAAAAAGCAAAGGTTAAGAAATGGGCTAAACCTGTCATTTGCAATACATAAATATGACCAAGTTTGAAGATTTACGGGAAATGCGGTATGCATGTAGGTAGAATTTTTTTTTTTGATTTTTTTTTTTTTTTGCACAAATCAAGACACTAAGCATAATTTGTAATAACCTGAGAAATTTCCTGTGTATATCATAAAAATATACACAACAACCGATCTCTTGGCCAGGTAAATAACATTGACCATGGATAAGCTCCGCCCACATTCAGTGATCCGTGGAGCAACCGTACGGTGTTTTTTTTTGGGTCTTTAAGCATACACTAAAATGTATTTTCACAGCACGTGTTTTTCAAATATAAAAATAAATAATCAAGGTATTTTCATAAATAATTATACGAGCCCCGATATTTATAATATTTTGCTTCAAGGCAAATTTGATGAAGAGCCTGAAAAAGGAGAGTCTTTATTTATTTTTTTGTGATATATATCACAATATAATATAGGGTTTGAACGAAACATATGTTGATGGTTAACAGTTCTAATGTAATTTCCGTATTTAGTTTTGAATAACAATAAGATTACTACTGATTTCTAATTTAATTTTTTTCAGTGGCGGTATCTATGACTGAATGTACTTTTGATAACGTTTTATTTACATGTATTAACAGTATCATCACCTTTCATCACAACAAGTAAATAACATGTATTTAAAAAATATTGATCACGTACGCAGCATACAGTGAAACTTCTTCAAACCGGCCCCTCAGAAAACCGGTTCTCCCTGAATATCGGCCCCTCAGAAAACTGGTTCTCCCTGAATATCGGCCCCTCAGAAAACCAGTTCTCCCTGAATATTGGCCGATTTTCAAAGTCCCGGCAGAAATCTTAACATTTCCCTAAAAACCGGACATTGGCCACTTTTTAAAGTACATTTGTTAACAAACATGTGTAATTTACCCTTAACATACCGGCCACTTTTTGAAGACAAGAAAATTTTGGCCAGAGGTTGATCAAGATCGGCCAGGTGTGCAAATTGACTGACCAACTGGCCAGGTGGGAAATTATCACTGGAGGTGTGAAAAACACTAGTAGCCTCTTTTATTTCTATTGTTTACCTGTGCTGTTAAGGGTGTTAATTGACACTTAAGCTAATCCAAGAGACCCTTCCTAATTCTGAACAAAATGTAAAAAACAGTAACAAATTGAAGGAATACAGAATCAAACGCCATATTGTTTCACCATACTATCCTATGGATATAAGCGGTAGGTAATAAAGAACAAACCCATGACTGATAATGATAATTATTAAAAGATAGATTAATTTTCTTGGTTTCCATAGACTTAAAATTCCAAAGAAATATTCAAATTACGATTTCATATTTACTACTGTACTTTTGAAAAAACGTCAAAACAAAATTGTTAATGACATAAACGATGAATGTAAACAGAGTTTTTATAGGTAAGAGGAATTCCAATAATAGGCCTCTGTGTTTTCTTTATGTATCCTGTTATAGATTTTCAGTTTGAAATTAGATGATTTCAGCGAGAATATTTCTTGTAATTCATAATTACCTTTAGGTACAAGTGGACTAATTTAATCTCCACCGATAATTGATTATAGATCACCAGATCAAAGTGAACAGTACCTACTTAGTGAATATTGGGATAAAATGTCTATAATTGCTAAATTCTCAGTATACCGGCCATCCCTCTAAACCGGCCGTTTTTTTCCAGTCCGAGAGCCAGCCGGTTTAGAGAAGTTTCACTGTATATGTATTCAATGAAAATCATGCATAGCTTCCATTTAACAATAAAAAAATATATCAAGATTCTAATACAATTAAATAATGCCACATGATTTGTAAACGGGGAAAGCACGAGATTTATTCATATTCCTAATGTGAATGTTGTCCTTTTTGTTAAGACCCGCCCACTGTATTTTATATCATTATTCATGAAGGAGTACCATGACAAAAACTGCTTGTTATGGGGTTTAAAAATCAATTGATATTTCGACATTCCTTGTGACAAAAAACAAAGGGAACTATTAAAACTATTCGGAAACCATTGTCTGTGGCGTCTATGCATAAAAATTTAACTTTTGTACAGCAGAATTACTTTCATTGACCATGGAAAAGGGGACTGACTCTGTTTCACCTCATCCTTTACTTTACAATTTTCTTAAAATATCTATGGTAAATGATTAATTTTATTTCATGTATTTGTATTGAGAGAAAGTTTATGTAACTGTTTTATGAGAGATTTTTTTGAAAATACAATTTCTTTAAGTAATATTGTAAAAAAAAAAAAAAATATATGATCTTCCTATTCTAAGTTAGCCTTAAATGTAGTAAATTAATTAGTTATCAAAATTTTGTAAATTCCTTTGATGGATTACTTTTATATGATAAAACCTCCAAATTGATATAAAAATTACAAAACTCACACCATTCATGTATTTGATATGAAATATGATCATTATTGAAATTGAATACTATAAAATCTTGTGTGAATCAATTTTCCACTGTAATTTTGAAGGTCTGAATATTTTATTTTTGAAAATGTACTTGTTCATGATTTCAAAATTTCTACTGCATCAAAATGAATTTCGCTCACAGTGTTATTTATATGTATGGAAAGGAAAGGGGCACGGAAATGTTTGCTGTTTCATCGAAATCTGAGAAAAGTTGTACAGTACATCTATAGCACATGAATAACACGTTCATGTAAAGTTTTGGGTATACTCTCAATTAAAATAAAGTAAACACTACTTTCAAAATTGGAATTTCATTTTCATGGGCCAAAATGGACTCTTATCACATATGATAGTTTGATATAAGTATTGTGAGTGTACTTATTGTAGCATGTTTTAAATCTAGTGCAGTGAGAATTGATACACTATTGGGTGTAATCATAAATACTTGTACAGTAGTTCTGCATATGTGTATGAATATTAACAGTAAAGATTTACATCTGTAGGAGGAGTACAAACAAGTCAAAAAGAGAAATAAACAGCTGTGTGTAATCCTAGCTCAGGGAGAAAGTAAGTCAAACTGAACAGCTGTGTGTAATCCTAGCTCAGGGAGAAAGTAAGTCAAACTGGACAGCTGTGTGTATCCTAGCTCAGGGAGAAAGTAAGTCAAACTGAACAGCTGTGTGTAATCCTAGTTCAGGGAGAAAGTAAGTCAAACTGAACAGCTGTGTGTAATCCTAGTTCAGGGAGAAAGTAAGTCAAACTGAACAGCTATATGTAATCCTAGCTCAGGGAGAAAGTAAGTCAAACTCAACAGCTGTGTGTATGTGCTATCTATATAACTGAGTTATTTTATTGAATTTGTACATGTGCTGTCTGTATAACCGAGTTATTTTAGTGAATTTGTACTTGTGCTGTCTATATAACCCAGTTATTTAAGTGAATTTGTACTTGTGCTATCTATATAACCCAGTTATTTTAGTGAATTTGTACTTGTGCTGTCTATATAACCCAGTTATTTTAGTGAATTTGTACTTGTGCTGTCTATATAACCCAGTTATTTTAGTGAATTTGTACTTGTGCTGTCTATATAACCCAGTTATTTTAGTGAATTTGTACTTGTGCTGTCTATATATATATAACCCAGTTATTTTAGTGAATTTGTACTTGTGCTGTCTATATAACCCAGTTATTTAAGTGAATTTGTACTTGTGTTATCTATATAACCCAGTTATTTTAGTGAATTTGTACTTGCATGTGCTGTCTATATAACCGAGTTATTTTAGTGAATTTGTACATGTGCTGTCGATATAACCCAGTTATTTTAGTGAATTTGTACTTGCATGTGCTGTCTATATAACCCAGTTATTTTAGTGAATTTGTACTTGTGCTATCTATATAACTGAGTTATTTTATTGAATTTGTACATGTGCTGTCTATATAACCCAGTTATTTTAGTGAATTTGTACATGTGCTGTCTATATAACCCAGTTATTTAAGTGAATTTGTACATGTGCTATCTATATAACCCAGTTATTTTAGTGAATTTGTACTTGTGCTGTCTATATAACCCAGTTATTTTAGTGAATTTGTACTTGTGCTGTCTATATAACCCAGTTATTTTAGTGAATTTGTACTTGTGCTGTCTATATAACCCAGTTATTTAAGTGAATTTGTACTTGTGCTATCTATATAACCAGTGCTCCCACTGGACCAAAATTCCCTTTCGCCACTTTTTGGGGGTGCAGCACGGCGCAGATAATCTCATGCTATACAATTATTTCCATCATATTATTTTATTCATTACACTGATTTTAGCATTTGGAATCAGTTACATTACTTAAAAATATCCAGCTACCATACCTAAACACTTCTTTCTGAAATAATAAGTTTATTTGTTTGATAATTAAATTTTATTGTGGAAATCAAAAATCAGGTAATAAATCATATAAATATAAACTTCATGATGCTACACCCCTCAGTGAAAACATTGTGTACATTGGCCGAAATGCAGATGTCACAAAACATCAAGCCCAATTTAGAGTCATATCTCAACCATTCCCTATTAAATTTCCGTTTTGGTATGGTAAATTTTGCAATTTGGACAGAATCAGATGTTTGAGCCGGTGGGGTTGACTGTAAAGCCAAACAGAGATATTTTTCTTTAATTTTAGGCTGACTAGGGTCAGAAGCTACACGTTTAGTGTCAAAACAGAATGGGGTGCATAGTCTTATGAGATTAGCATCTTTATACTGTTGCGCACCGAACTTAAAAGAAAATTATTTATCAAAATTGCTACATCCATACCAATGGTGACCGACCGCATTGTTTATGAAATATTCGAACTAAAATCAAACACATCAAAATCAAAATCTTGTAATCAACGAGCTTGGCTGCAAAAACAAACAATTGATGTATATACATTATACACAATAATACCGGTCGGTTCTGTGGTTAAGAATTGACATTAATGTGGAGATGATAATACAATAATGAATAAGACTTTAAACGTTAAACAATTGACCACAGCAGGGTACACAGCTGTCCGATGTACTTTATTATATAATCACCGACTTTTTTGCAGCCATAGATTATCTGGCCTTCGTGACCAGCTCTGTGTGCACTGGAGCGACGCGAGATTTCCAGTCGCACGCGTTAATTGACTGAGTAAACAGATTTTGTCTGCATAAATAAACAGCCGATAATGTTTCACTGACAAAGGAAAACACGAGACAGATTTTAAAATACAAATTATTGCAAAAAGGGATTTTCGCCACTTTAATTTTTTTTCGCCATTTTTGAAAAAAATTCGCCATTGGCGAAAATGGCGAAGCCCAGCTCGAGCACTGTATATAACCCAGTTATTTTAGTGAATTTGTACTTGCATGTGCTGTCTATATAACCCAGTTATTTTAGTGAATTTGTACTTGTGCTGTCTATATAACCCAGTTATTTTAGTGAATTTGTACATGTGCTATCTATATAACTGAGTTATTTTATTGAATTTGTACATGTGCTGTCTATATTACCGAGTTATTTTAATGAATTTGTACTTGTGCTGTCTATATAACCGAGTTACTTTAGTTATTCAGAACATGTGTTACTGTTTACAGTGAAAGACAAGGCGGAGGTTCTAATGCAGGTTGACCAACTCACTCAGGTCAAGGACGAACTCACAGAACAGGTACTATTTATAGAAATGTGCATCACATGTACAAACATATTGAAATTCAGACACTTCTTCGTTGAAATATAAAAATTTGTTTTCATTTTAAGGTATCAGAATTAACGGCCGATTTGGAAAAGGAAAGGTCAAAGGTTCACAGTCTAAAGTCAGAGCTTGATAAGATAAAGGTATTTCTTAGTATGGTCTGTCAGATATGATTGTCAGTTACCAATATAACAAAAGTGTAAGGAGATTGCAACAGACAGACAAACGACTAAAAATGAATTTGTATTTTGTTTTTTATCATTGTAGGGAGGCAAGCATGGTGGGAAATAAGCAATACAATGTACACCAAGCATGGTGTAATAGGGACTACTAAAGGGCCATTCTTTCATTTGAATTTGTCTCCAGTTAACACAAAGCATGACATACCAACAAACAATTTCTCTCCAGTGAATGATGAGAACAACATTGTCAAGCATGTTGTAATGGACAGCTGTGTTGTGAGATGTATCATGGACAACGTTATATTTTATATTTTTCATTAAATTGTTTTTCTTAAAAGTTTTGGCTTTTTTAAAAAATGAGACTATATTATATTAAGACATTGCCTTCCCATCGGTCTGTTTGTCCTTAACGCTTTGTCAAGGCCATAACTTCTGTATGATTGAGAGGAAAAGTTATATTTCGTGGAAATGTTCTTTATGAGAACCTGATGTTTCATGACCTTAATCCAAAGTCATACTTAAAATTTGATGAATATTCTTGGTATAATTCACCACTTTTAGCTCACTGGGACAACTGTCTAGAGGGCTATTGTCATGACCCTGGCGTCACACATTAAGGAAAAAACTTCAACCTGGGCTATATCTTTTGAATCAAATGGGATAGGGTATTGATATTTCACATATAGATGCCTTATGAAGAGACCTTTCTTTTGGTACCAAGACTTGACCTAGTGACCTTGACTGTTGACTTTGACCTACTTTTTAAAAACTTTAAACTGGGCAATATCTTTTGAACCAAAGGGGATATGGTTTTGATATTTCACTTATAGATGCCTCATGAAGAGAACTTTGTTGTGGTACTAAGACTTTCGACCTCGGACATTGACCTACTTTTTATATGCCCATCGAAGACGGGACGTAGTATTATGGTATGGCATCGTCTGTCTGTCTCTCTGGACCTTGTGGAGAGGATACAGACTGAACCATAAGCTCCAGTATTTTACAACTTGGTACATTTGATCACCATTATGAGAGGAAGATGCCTAATGTTTTTCAAGATCAAAGGTCAAGGTTACAGTATCACATAGTGGGAAAACCTTGTAGGCAGTATACAGACTACTGTTGGGGCTAGGACCGTCAAACTTGGTATACATACACTTTATGCCAAGTGGAGGATGCCTATTGTTTCTGAAGGTCAAGGTCGTGGTAGCAGGATACAGACTGAACTGTTGGGGCTAGGACCATCAAACTTTGTACACATACATCTTATGCCAAGTGAAAATATTACATAGAGAGTACATGATTTGTCTGGTTTTACGATGCAAAGAAAGTATGTCACACCCTGATGATTGCTGATACTACTTGAAACCAAGCTCTACAAATCATAGTGTAAGAAACAACCTATATTAGCTTTTCATGGGCGTATTACATGTATGTACCGTTGGCTGTACTCTTTGTTACAAACTTTAACCTGGGCAATATCTTTTGAACCAAGGAGGATAGTTTTGATGTTTCACATATAGATGCTTTATGTAGAGACCTTTGCTTTGGTACCAAGACTTTTGACCTAGTGACCATTATTGTGGATTTTGACCTACTTCTTAAAGGTTACATCTTTTGAACCAAGGGGATAGGGTTTTAATATTTCACATATAGAAGCCTCATGAAGAGACTTGTTTTGGTAGAAGACATTTGACCTAATGACCTTTGCCTTGAACTTTGACCTACTGTTAAAAAACTTTAACCTTGGTTATCTCTTTTGAACCAAGAGTGATAGGGCTTTGATGTTTCATATATAGATGCCTCATTAGAAGACATTTCTTTTGTTACCAGAACAATTGACCTTGGCAGTGCTCGAGCTGGGCTTCGCCATTTTCGCCAATGGCGAATTTTTTTCAAAAATGGCGAAAAAAAATTAAAGTGGCGAAAATCCCTTTTTGCAATAATTTGTATTTTAAAATCTGTCTCGTGTTTTCCTTTGTCAGTGAAACATTATCGGCTGTTTATTTATGCAGACAAAATCTGTTTACTCAGTCAATTAACGCGTGCGACTGGAAATCTCGCGTCGCTCCAGTGCACACAGAGCTGGTCACGAAGGCCAGATAATCTATGGCTGCAAAAAAGTCGGTGATTATATAATAAAGTACATCGGACAGCTGTGTACCCTGCTGTGGTCAATTGTTTAACGTTTAAAGTCTTATTCATTATTGTATTATCATCTCCACATTAATGTCAATTCTTAACCACAGAACCGACCGGTATTATTGTGTATAATGTATATACATCAATTGTTTGTTTTTGCAGCCAAGCTCGTTGATTACAAGATTTTGATTTTGATGTGTTTGATTTTAGTTCGAATATTTCATAAACAATGCGGTCGGTCACCATTGGTATGGATGTAGCAATTTTGATAAATAATTTTCTTTTAAGTTCGGTGCGCAACAGTATAAAGATGCTAATCTCATAAGACTATGCACCCCATTCTGTTTTGACACTAAACGTGTAGCTTCTGACCCTAGTCAGCCTAAAATTAAAGAAAAATATCTCTGTTTGGCTTTACAGTCAACCCCACCGGCTCAAACATCTGATTCTGTCCAAATTGCAAAATTTACCATACCAAAACGGAAATTTAATAGGGAATGGTTGAGATATGACTCTAAATTGGGCTTGATGTTTTGTGACATCTGCATTTCGGCCAATGTACACAATGTTTTCACTGAGGGGTGTAGCATCATGAAGTTTATATTTATATGATTTATTACCTGATTTTTGATTTCCACAATAAAATTTAATTATCAAACAAATAAACTTATTATTTCAGAAAGAAGTGTTTAGGTATGGTAGCTGGATATTTTTAAGTAATGTAACTGATTCCAAATGCTAAAATCAGTGTAAGGAATAAAATAATATGATGGAAATAATTGTATAGCATGAGATTATCTGCGCCGCGCTGCACCCCCAAAAAGTGGCGAAAGGGAATTTTGGTCCAGTGGGAGCACTGGACCTTGGACTTTGACCTACTTTTTAAAAACATTAAGTAAAGGATATAATCCAAAAACTGTTCATTCTGTGAGAGAAAGAACTGTTCGAGGCTAGTAGACCAGTTCTATCTCTCACAGAATGGACAGTTTGAGGCTTATATCCTACTTAAAACATTACATCTTTTGATTTAAGAATGGACAGGCTCAGGTAAACCCATTGACAATGATAGTTATGAATAAATCTGTTTTTGAATAGTCTGACAATATATCCCCGAGTCTTGAGTGGAGGTCTGTTTCTTTTGTTCACTTATTGGACAGTGTCAGGTAAGTTATCAAGGGTATCTAGTGCAGTAGGTGTTTTATATTCACTCACTCTGTCGTACTGAGCCATATCAACATGTCCTCTTCTGATTGGGAGAGCATTTTCATTGCACAATAAAAATTTAAGGAAAGTACTGTGAATACTATCTTGATGAGTGTTATATTCTGGATATTGAGGGTGAGAAAGTTATGGAGCCAAATTTTGATCTGAAAAGCATCGTGTTTTCAAATATATTGGATGAGGAAATAACGCCAGCCAAAAGAAACCAATACGTCCATCTCTTGAAATGAAATTATTCATAAAAGCGAAAATAATAATTCAGAATTAGGATATGCTAATAAAGAAAACATAAAAAAAAAAAGCATTGTGAAGAAATTTCGGAATGTGCTGTTAGTTTACATGTATGTTATATGGAAAGAGAAGTAACTCTTGTAATGGATACTTTATCTCCCCCTAAGGGAGCTCTTCATATTGTTTATCTCCCCCTAAGGGAGCTCTTCATATTGGAAGTTAGATATAGTGTTTCAAGTGATACTGAATAAAGCATGGTCTAACAATGGTAGCAGAGCGTGGTTGAAAGGAAATTAGTGTATCATAGTGTCAAAAACAGTGTAAGGAAGTGTGACATTTAAGAACTATTCAGTAAGAATTCAGTGAATGTGAAAAAGTGCAAAACTTCGTGGACTAAGAAAATAAGAATGTCAACAAAAATCACCCCCCCCCCCTCTTATGACCCCAAAGTGAAAACTTATGAATTGTACAAGCAAGAATTGTTAGCATGGAAAGAGGTCACAGAGTTAGATAAGAAGAAACAGGGAGTTGCTATAGCCTTGTCCCTTCCTGAAAATGATGAGTCCAGGATACGAGAAAAAGTGTTTGATCAGCTGAACTTGGAGGATCTTAAGGAAGAAACAGGTTTGAATACCTTGATTGAATTTTTGGACAAACATTTAGCGAAAGATGACTTAGCAGATAGCTTAGAGAAATTTGAAGACTTTAAAAGGTCTGATGGACAGTCTATTAATGAATACATATCCATTTTTTATGCCAAATACAGAAAAATCGAAAAGAAAAACATGAAGTTACCCTCTGAGATTTTAGCCTTCAAGTTACTCAGAAGATCACTGATAAGCAAAGAGGAAAGAATGATTGTATTAACTGGAATGAATTTTGAGAATAAAGAAACTCTATGAAGAAGCTAAGAAATCCCTGAAAAAATTCAAAGGTGAAACTTGTGGAAACGCACCCACTACATCAGTATCCATTAAACTTGAACCGGCATTCCTGGCAGAGAATGAGGAAGCACTGATGGCAGCTGGATATGCGAGAATGCCAATGAAGGGTAACATTAACAGAGGAGCTGGAAGAAATGAGCAGACGCGGGGGAGAGGATTTCAGAGTGGCCAGAGTAGAGGTTCATACCGTCAGCAAGGTGGGCAATCGGGTATAGGCAGTTCAGGCATTAAAAAGAGCATGAATCCATCAGGACCAGATGGAAATGTATTGACATGCAAATCTTGTGGGTCATTTAGACATATGATGGCAGCTTGTCCTCACAGTTGGGAAAACATGGCGAAAGTAAACACATGTTCAGCTGAAGAAGAAGAATTTGTGCTGTTTACAGGAAACCAACCAAAAGAGATAAGGCACTTGGGGATGGATGCCAGGAACTGTGCAGTTCTAGACAGTGCCTGCAGCAGTACAGTGTGTGGAAGTACATGGATCAACACGTACATTGATTCGCTTGATGAACTAGACAAGAATAGGATTAAGAAAATGGAGGGCAGAAGAATCTTCAAGTTTGGAGGGGGAACTCGTCTTAAATCTGAGGGAGAATATGCAATTCCAGCTCGTATAGCCGGGAAAGATGTTACGATAACAACTGATGTTGTTAATTCAGACATTCCATTACTGTTGTCAAGAACAGCTATGAAAACTGCTGGCGTGAAGCTGAACTTAGAAGATGACACAGCAGAGATCCTAGGAAAAACAATGAACCTTAATTTGACCTCTTCTGGACATTATTGTGTTCCCATAGATAAGGCAGAAATGATACCAGTTGAGGAAGTTTGCTCAGTCAGGATCGATGAGATAGACCCTAAGAAAAGGTATTTAACTCTTCTAAAACTGCACCGACAATTTGCCCACCCACCAAAGAAACGACTGGTATCACTTTTGAAGGATGCAGGAGCTTGGCGAGACAACTTCGGCCAGGATATTGAAAATATTGAGCAGAAGTGTGATGTATGCAAGACCTATGCTAGAACACCATCACGGCCTGTTGTTTCATTTCCAATGGCATCCCACTTTAATGAAAAGGTGGCTATGGACCTGAAGTACTGGAGAGGAAAGTGGATTTTGCACATGATTGACATGTGGTCCAGATATACAGTGTCTGTTTTTATCCAGAGGAAAAAGGCAACTGATGTCATCGATAAAATCATGTCTCATTGGATAGGAATATTTGGTGTCATGGGGGCAATTATGACAGATAATGGAGGGGAGTTCAACTCGGAAGAAACTCGAGAAGTGGCATCCATTTTGAATGTAAAGGTGCATACATCTGCAGGTGAAAGTCCATTTCAAAATGGATTGTGTGAAAGAGTGCACTCTGTAACTGACATGATGTTGACAAAACTAGAGCATGACTACAGGGATGTGAGTGAGCAGAGTCTGTTATGCTGGGCAAACATGGCAAGGAATGTATTGCAGATGTGGAATGGTTTTAGTAGTCACCAGCTTGTGTTTGGGTGGAATCCCAACCTCCCCAACATCATGACAGACAAATTGCCAGCACTTGAGGGTTGTACATTGAGCGAGACATTTGCTAAACACCTTAATTTGTTGCACAGCACCAGACGAGCTTATATAGAGGCAGAAGCTGATGAAAGAATTAGGCGAGCATTGTTGAACAAAGTGAGAGCAGCTGAACAATTTTATGAAAATGGAGATATGGTATACTACAAACGTGAGGGCAGAGATAGATGGCTTGGACCAGGTAAAGTTGTGTTTCAAGATGGCAAGGTTGTTTTTATACGTCATGGTGGAGTTTTTCTCCGAGTGTCGCCCAACAGACTACAAAAACTATCAGAAAATTTTATACAAACAGAAGAGAAAGTTACAGATTCTGGAAATATTGAGAAGACACAACAACCAAGAAAAGCAAAGAGTGCAGTCTCTGAATACCTGATGGAAAGCAAAATGAATCACAGTCCAGTTTCACTAATTCAAAGCAATATTGCACTGAAAGCACATGACAGCATTCAATACAAGATGGGTGCAGAAGATGATAACTGGATAAAAGCTACAATCCTTGGCAGAGCAGGTAAAGCAACAGAAAATAACAGAAATTGGTATAATGTGCAAGATTTTGAGAGCAAAGAAGAAAAAAATTAGACCTGGGCAGACTCTCTTCGGAAAGAATCAACCAAAATGATGAAAGTGTGCATTCTACAACATATGAAAATACAAGTTGTGACAATATAGCCCTAGCGAAACAAAATGAACTAGAAAAACTCAAAACCTTTGACACGTACACTGAAGTTGAAGATGAAGGGCAGAATAGATTATCAACAAGATGGATCATCACTTCAAAGGAAGGACAAGTAAGAGCAAGACTTGTTGCACGTGGATTTGAGGAAGAATTTTGTATCCCTAGAGACAGTCCTACAGTCGGAAAAGGTGGTCTGAAGATATTTTTGACAATAACAGCAAGTAAATTATGGGATGTCAAAACCACAGACATAAAATCAGCCTTCTTGCAAGGAAAAACACTTGACAGAGATGTTTATCTTCAACCTCCAAAGGAAAGCATCACACCTGCTGGAACAATATGGAAGCTGAAACACTGCTTATATGGACTAAAAGATGGTGCAAGACAGTTTTATTTGAGCGTCAAAGAAGAACTTGATAAACTTGGTTTTGAGCAATGCAGTGTGGACCCAGCTCTATTCTGTTATAGAAAAGACAGGAAGCTTCATGGGATTATCTGCTCTCATGTTGATGATTTTCTCCATGCTGGGGATGAAGTTTTTGAGAGACAGATTTGCAAGTTTCGAGAGAGATTTTCTGCAGGAAAAGTAGCTGAATGCAAATTTCATTACATTGGCTTCTATGTAAAGCAAGATCAAGAGGGGATAGTATTGGATAACACCAATTACATGGAAAAATTACAAAGTTTAGAGATTGACCCTCAGAGAGCAATTCAGAGGAAATGTCAGCTGAGTGGTGAAGAACAGACAGCATACAGACATATTATAGGACAGATCAACTGGGCAGTGCAGGGATCAAGACCAGACCTTGCATTCGAAATGATAGACATGAGTACTAAGCTGAGAACTGCAACTGTAGCAGATTTAACCAGACCAGCAAAAACCATTAACAGGCTTAAAGACTTCAAAAGTGTTTTGAAATTCCCAACATTAGACCTCACCTCGTTGAAGATTATGACGTTTACTGATGCATCTCTAGGAAATCTTAATGAAGGAGTAGGAAGTACCCAAGGAGTCATAATCTGGATTATGGACAAACAAGGAAAATGCTGCCCCCTTTTCTGGCAGGCTAAAAAGATACGAAGAGTCGTCCGCTCCACTCTAGCTGCAGAGGCGCTTAGCCTACAGGAAGGACTGGAGGCAAGTTTTTACTATCGACACATGTTGGAGGAAATTTTAGGACTCCACAGAAAATCCATCGATATTTATGCATTTGTGGACAATAAAAGTGTCATAGATTCTGTGCATTCTACTAAACTTGTGGAAGACAAGAGACTTCGAATTGATATTGTAGCTTTGGCAGAATCAGTCGCGCAAGGGGAAGTACGGATAATTCAGTGGTGCTCTGGACAAAAACAGTTGGCAAACTGCTTAACAAAGGCAGGGGCAGATGGTTTGTGTGTCTTGGAGATTCTACAAAGAGGGCAAATGTTGTCGGACTTTGTACTTTAAAGTGACAATGTTACTGTTAATTCTAAAACTAGACAAACTTTAATTCTGAACTTTTATTTCATTTTGGTTAGGTTCAAATAAGCCTTAAGAAAAGGAAAGTATAATTAATGTTAGTTTACATGTATGTTATATGGAAAGAGAAGTAACTCTTGTAATGGATACTTTATCTCCCCCTAAGGGAGCTCTTCATATTGTTTATCTCCCCCTAAGGGAGCTCTTCATATTGGAAGTTAGATATAGTGTTTCAAGTGATACTGAATAAAGCATGGTCTAACATGTGCCTCTTGATCCAGCGAAATTTAAATACAGCATGGGAATATGTCTTTCAAATTAAAAGTTTGATGCAATATAATAATGACCAATGGAATTAAAAAGAATTGTGAATATTAAAGTTTGAGCAGAGGGGAAATATCGTTTTAAGTGTTTCTGTGATTTTTCCAATATTTGTGTTGATTTTTACTTGTAGGGAATTTAGAATTAAATCTGTATCTCTTTGACACATGTATTGTCTTTCTCTTATTTTCAGCATACCTGTAGACATCTAATAAGTTGTAGGGTTTACCTGTCACTGTCCAATAAGTTGACAATTACTGTCCATTATTTTTAAGAATATATAGTATCTGTCCTTTATTATAAATAATGGACAGCAATTGTCAACTTATTGGACACCTACAGGTATAACCTTTTAACTACAAGTGGACTTTCTTCTATATAAAAACCTAAAAAGACAAAGGATTGTGTAACAAAAATGTTTTAACCTTGGCTTTGTCTTTTAACCCAAGAGATAGGGATTTGATTTTTCATATTTGGATGCCTCATGACCAGGCCTTTAATATGGTATCAAAACTTTTGACCAAGTAATTTTGGAATTTTGACCTATTTTTCAAAAACCTTTGAATTAAAGGGATAGATTAAGTAGAGTCATGCTTCCCAGCAAGCTGTGTTGTCTTGTTTACATGCTTTGTTGCAATATGAAGTTCATACTTGGTGCAAAAGTTCTTTATGAGAAGGTGATGTTTATGTCCTTGACATATGTATATAGTCAAGGTCACAGTTGAAGAAAATTAAAAGTTTCCTTGTGTATCCAGACCATAATTATGTCTCTCCTCTTCCAGGGGGAGACATATTGTTTTTAGCTTACCTGAGCTAATAGCTCAAGTGAGCTATTTTGATCACCTTTTGTCTGTCGTCTATGTGTCCGTCGGTCTGTCTGTAAACTTTTCACATTTTTATCTTCTTTTCCAAAACCACTGGGCCAAATTAATCAAACTTTATACAAATCATTCATTGGGAAAGGGATTCAAGTTTGTTCAAATGATGGGCCATGCCCCTTCAAAGGGGAGATAATCTTGAAAATGAAGAATAGGGTGGAGTCATTTAAAATTTTCAAGAACCACTTGGCTAGGAAACTTCAAATTCACATGAAAGCTTTCTGACATACTGCAGATTTGAGTTGGTTGAAATCATGGCCATTGGGAGTATAAGGATATGGCCACAATAGGGCATCAAAATTTTATAAGGGAATATATAGAGACAATCTTCAAAACCACTGGGCCAGGAAAGTTCAAATTTTCTTGCCAGCTTCCTGACATAGTGCAGATTTAGATTTGTTAAAATCATGCTACCCCCCCCCCCCCCCCGCGGATACATATGTAGGTTGGGGTCCACAATAGGAGATCAAAGTTTTACATACAAATATATATAAGGAAATAAAAAAAAAGTTGTTCTCAAGTATTTCTGGCCCAGGAAAGTTAAAAATATGCCAGCTTCCAGACATAGTGCAGATTCAGGTTTGTTAAATCATGTCCCCCAGGAGTAGTTGATAGATTTTTTTATGGCAAGACCTTGCTATACTTTTGTATTTGACCTTGTGACCCTGGCCTGGAAGATTTTCCTACTTATAATAAAAATATGACCTATTCAAAATCTCCTGAACTATTTAAGATAAAGATTTCATGCTTAAAGTTGTATACAGATTTCTCAAGGTCTTTCATATTATTCCATGATCTGTGACCTTGGTTTTATCCAGAACAGCAAGGTCATGTTAGGTCATATTAGTGTTGAGGCAACTCTTTATTGCATGTATGTGAATTCATTTTCAATTATGATGTGATCCTTTGAGACTAGGTTGGAATATGGGGCCGAAATGTTGCATGGGAATAAAGATTGATAAAAGATCACAACAGAAGGGCCAAGGTGATTCAGGCGAGCGATGTGACCCATGGGCCTTTTGTTTTCCTCTAAAGAGGTTAGGGGGCTATGTTGTGTCAGTACAAATATTTGCATTGGCTCACTGATTTTGACTACGGATAACTCCGTTTACCTGATCAGGATATAGGGTTCACGGCGGGTGTGACCGGTCGACAGGAGATACTTACTCCTCCTAGGCACCTAATCCCACCTCTGGTGTGTCCAGGGGTCCGTGTTTGTCCTTCTATCTATTTTGTATTGCTTATAGAAGTTATGAGATTAATCACTGTTCGTTTTCTTCAGCTTTCATTAAAATACACACACCTGCATGATATACCAGAAGTAAGAGGAGCAAGCATCCCCTATCGACCAGTCACACTCACTGTGAGCCGTATATCTTGATAAGGTAAACGGAGTAATCCGTAGTCAAAATTAGTGTGTAAAGAATAACTTAACAATTGGTATGAAACACGTCAGAACGCATTTGATCCAACGACAGGTTTTATTGGCAAACTAGATCGTTATAACGACCATAGAATTTGCGAAATATTGACTTTAGACGAGACTGTTGAAACCCCTGTAACATCAACTTGTTTGTTAGTAGCCTACCTCAATTTAAAAACTGATCATACGCACAACAAGCTCTTACATATCTAATGAGTTGAGAGACATAACACCATAATTATGCAAGTGATAATGGAATATTACTACATAAATATGGAAAGTTGATGATGGAGAGGCTAAAATCATCCCGTTGGTCATAAAATTGAGTTTTTAGTTTGCCGTTAACATCTATGTTCAATAAAATATCTAAGTACGAAGCAGATGCGGAAGACTGATGTCTTTTATTTCGAGTTCACTGGGATGTATCGAATCGACATATTACTGTTAGATAAAGCATTGTTGATATATTTATAAATGTCAAGTTGAAGACGACAGCAAGATATATTTTCTTATGTAGCAGCTTTTGAATACATTCTGCCCCATAAGAATATAGAAACAGGTCAGCTTATAACGGAGCACAATTCGTGCCCGTGAAAATTCCAATTGACTGTTGGAAAAAATTAGGAATATATTGTAAATGAGGAACTCCAGTAGCTTTTTAATATTAACTTCAGAGTACTTGTGTGTAGAATCACAGTGGTGTTTAACAACTTCAGAGTACTTGTGTGTAGAATCACAGTGGTGTTTAACAACTTCAGAGTACTTGTGTGTAGAATCACAGTGGTGTTTAACAACTTCAGAGTACTTGTGTGTAGAATCACAGTGGTGTTTAACAACTTCAGAGTACTTGTGTGTAGAATCACAGTGGTGTTTAACAACTTCAGAGTACTTGTGTGTAGAATCACAGTGGTGTTTAACAACTTCAGAGTACTTGTGTGTAGAATCACAGTGGTGTTTAACAACGTCAGAGTACTTGTGTGTAGAATCACAGTGGTGTTTAACAACGTCAGAGTACTTGTGTGTAGAATCACAGTGGTGTTTAACAACGTCAGAGTACTTGTGTGTAGAATCACAGTGGTGTTTAACAACGTCAGAGTACTTGTGTGTAGAATCACAGTGGTGTTTAACAACTTCAGAGTACTTGTGTGTAGAATCACAGTGGTGTTTAACAACTTCAGAGTACTTGTGTGTAGAATCACAGTGGTGTTTAACAACTTCAGAGTACTTGTGTGTAGAATCACAGTGGTGTTTAACAACGTCAGAGTACTTGTGTGTAGAATCACAGTGGTGTTTAACAAATTTTTTGAATGATTGTTCTCTAGATGTGAATATTTCCTTTTTCACTTTTGTTGAAGATGATGTCAAAAAGGATAGTCTTTCATTTATTCTAAGACAAATGCTGATGTACAGTGTTGAATACGTTTAGATATTGTTTATTTGAGAGAAGATTTGTAACTTCAAATCTACTGCAAGTTTTTTAGAATCCACATTTGATGAAATTCACAGAAGATGCGTATGGTAGATCGGTAAGGTAACGAATTTCTCAATATGATACAAAAGTATATATATATATATATATATATATATATATATATATATATATATAGTTTTCGTCATCGTTACGTGTTTACAAGTGTTAGACGATAAGTGGTGGTCGTTCAATAATTTATTCTAATGAACTGTGTGCGTAATTGATCAATATTAAGATGAAATTTAATTCGTGAAAGCCTGGGGAGGGACTAATAGCCTATCACATAACAGTATTCAGAAATTCTTCCAGTTTTCAAAAGCCTTGTTTCCTGAACACCTGATAGACAGACTTTGAACATGTGTACGGTTGCCGTGTATTCCAGATGTGCTGTAACTTTTATAGTGCCATTAAAAGCATGTCCTGCTAAGTGTTTGATGTTCAAATGTGCCCCCGAATTGCTCAATAGTTTGGGTTATGCAACAAAACTAATCACAAACAGAAACTGAATGGTTTGAGTATTAACTGTTTCTTTGCATTGTTGTGTGCATCCCAGATACTGAATATAAAATCAAAAGGCGAATTCTGGAGAGTATCTTAATATAGATACCACGCCATGTGTGAATCCACGTGCATGTAGCGATGTAGAAAATAAGTATTTACTGAAATGTACATTCATTCAACGCATTTTTCTTCTCAAAGTCAAATAAACTACATAACTTACAACAAAGTATAAATATAATTTTCATTTTAATATGTCTGTGCATGAACTTTCAGCACAATCATAGGCACTTGAATAAAAAGAATGATATAACTATTTGATTATTCCTAGATAAGCCATTCAATTACTACTTATGCTATAATAACCCTGTACTGGGGCTATAACATAAAGAAGTAACTAATGATTTATTAAGGAAATACTGTATTTTTATTCAAGTGCCTATGACGCAAATTACAGGAATATTGAGCGGAAGTCGAGTTACTTTAAGCAAATGATATGCGTGTTTGTGTTATAGGTACCAACGTTCCTGTTTTTCTGGGGATTAACGCTATTTTAGATGCTCGTGAATTCGTATGAATTTCATAAAAGGAAAATGTAAACGTGCAAAAATAGAGGCGCACATCTTACATACATACACATATGTTGTACAAGTTTTTGCTTGTTGATAAGAAACTATTTTCTAAAGACAAAACAAATGGATGCCGATATTATTCTCTTCATATCCGATATCTCAAGTATTCATCATATGTAAACCTGTGTATATATATATATATTCAATAAATTCTTTTTTTTTTTGGTATCGGGGTAGAATAAAGTCAAAAAATAAAATCCAATACTCAAACTTTTTGAGTATTGGATTTTATTTTTTGACTTTATATATATATATATATATATATATATATATTAGAGTTTTGTAGAATTTTTGTTTGCGATAAAGATATGGTAGAGACGCTCCTTGAAGAAAGGACCTCGCCATAATCTTGGTAGATTGATGTACTATTAGTGATGTTGCGATTGTCTATGCAAGTCTGCCAGCGAAAAATGCACTATTGAAAAACTTCCGTTGATCTTTCCGTTATTACTGGTGTGTGTGTGTGTGTGTGTGGAGAGAGAGAGAGAGAGAGAGAGAGAGAGAGAGAGAGAGAGAGAGGTTGAATGTAACATTTGAAGAGGAAATCTATACGTGTACTGACTTAGTTTTACGTCTCTGTTACGTACAATGTATGTATTTGAATGTACAGTTGTATATAGTATCTCGTCATGTTAGTCTGCCTGGTAGTGACCTCTAAATATTAACATCATACACATGTAATTGTAATGCAAACATGAGCTCGTCAAGAGTCCTGGTGGGTCTAGAACGGCGCCCTTTAGAAATTGGGAAATCAAAAATCTAGTATCGATTTTACACGAGAATTGTGGTTCGTTGAAGTTAGCCGTCTTTGACAGTGATTGTAACTACATAAGAACATCAGGTAAATATACATACTTATGCACCGTACAAGAATACCACATTCTGATACACAGTTTGATGCATTCAAACAGTTGTTCTCTTCCGTGAACCTTGCTAGTACAAGACCTGATTAAACCTATGCACGGGGAGTTCCCCAGAACGACTGACCCAGTTATAACTTTTTTAAAATATGGCAAGACACGCAGACAGGTAAATACCGGTGTAATCGTTTGATTTTCTCAGGTATATCTCGAGGTAAAGAAATGTTAAACTGGCAATTTTTCATATATTATCAGCTAACAAGACCTAGGTACATAGCGACATGAGAGGCGCTGCACACACCTGAACTTAAGGAGCTATCTTCTCCACTTTTACTGATCGCTACGAATGGCTAGGAACGGAACCGCGGCCTTCAGTTCCCAGGGGGTGGGGACGGTGGATGTCGTCGTCATTGTTATCTATTTAGCTTTCTGTCTGGCCACGGGAATCTGGGTAAGCAAAATCTCTCTCTCTTTCTAATGCAGTGTGTCAGATGTTTGAATGTTGAGAGTATAATACATGTACCGGTATGTGCACACTTATAAAATCCAACTTAACAAGAAAGCATTATTTGGATCTAAATTTTAAACTTTCTTCAATCTGCAGTGAAATTCAAAAATGATTTTCATGTTCAAAAGAAACGAAAATGGAGACTTATTTCTAATTTTTGGAATTTGACGTCACGAAGACGATGATCATGCTCTCCTTGAGAACTGTCTTAAATTTCATGGGCGCCATGCATCGACCGCAGCTCCTTTCAGTATTTTGCATGGGAAAAGTTTTTAACATAAAATTACCATACACATATATATTTCATTTGATCGTAGTTGGCGCATTGTGCCACGCACCAGCAAACCCGGCAAGCTTGAATTGCCATTCAGCAAACAAACGTGTGTTTCATTGGCGTCGATGAAGATTTACTTGATGGATAATGCCAAAGTTAAAATACGCAGTTTAAAGGTCAAAAAATGTATGACAAGGGAAAATATATTAATGACAAAATTAAGAAAATCGTATTGTGATATAAAATATAAAAAACATTGTATTATGCATTTTTACTATCAATGATTATGAGTAATACAAAGGCAAATGCTTATTTCCAATATTTTTAGTATAATTGATTATGGCCTAAATGGTGCCATGCATGTCCCAGGTACATGTGCATGTAACTAATTTTAAAAAACCAAACCCCTCATTCGGTCGCCGTGTGCAAATTAATTCAGGTGAGTGCCTCAGGCCTATGAGAGGCTACTTATTTTGGTCTGGGTCAGTATGTATATGCTCTATGGTTATTTTGATGGTCAGTCTGTTTTGGTCAGTATATGCTCTATGATATTTTGATGGTCAGCCTTGTGCATCGTTTTGTCTCAGGCAACATGGAGGACAAATAGAGGCAGCATCAGTGGCTATTTTTTGGCGGGAAGAGACATGCTGTGGTTTGCTGTGAGTATTCCATCTGCTTTTAATGCGCACCATTAGTGATTAAAACATGAAACACACATTGGCTAAATATTTAAGACGGTTCAAAATACATCTACCCAGCAAGCATTTCAACATTACCTTTCAACGTTGAATTTTGGTTGCATTTGATAAACCACTTTTAAGAAGATTGTAGAAGAACTTGACTTATTGCATGTAATAGTAACATTTAGTCACTGTCAACTCTTGAGTGTTTTTTTGTTTTTGCCCTTTGTAAGATAGGGGCCTCGCTCTTCTCCAGTAACATCGGAAGCGGAAGTTTTGTGGGACTGGCGGGGACAGGCGCAGCGTCAGGAATCGCTGTCGCAAGCTACGAACTCAATGTAAGTGTCAAACCAACCAGCTATGCTAACTCCGGATAGATATCAGGTACCTGAATTATAATTAGCTGGTTACTCAGTATGCATGATTAGTAAGCGAAAAAGTCGTGAGTAAAATCGCTTAGCTTCTAAGTTCAATATATTCATATTTACATTTGGTTTGTCAGGAAATAAACCTTAGCTGTTTCAATTTGTATTTCTTTTCTTGATAGAAGTACTGAGTTTTTAATGTGCCATGAAAACTTACAGTGCAAACTATAAATATAAGTAACAAATGTGTAGATTGTTAGTGTTAAGGATGTACTGTTGTTTATACACATCTAGATTGTTAGTATTAAGGAGGTACTGCCGATTATACATATCTAGATTGTTAGTATTAAGGAGGTACTGTCGATTATATATATATATATATATATATATATATATATATATATATATATATATATATATCTACAATATGTAGATTGTTAGTATTAAGGAGGTACTGTCGATTATACTTATCTAGAGTGTTAGTGTTAAGGAGGTACATGTACTGCCGTTCATACATATTTAAATTGTGAGTGTTAAGGAGGTACTGTCATTATATCTAGAGTGTTAGTATTAAGGAGGTACTGCCTATTATACATATCTAGATTGTTAGTATTAAGGAGGTACTGTCGATTATATCTATCTATCTATCGATCGATCCATCCATCCATCCATCCATCCATCCATCCATCTAGATAGATAGATAGATAGATTGTTAGTATTAAGGATGTACTGTTGATTATACATATCTAGATTGTTAGTGTTAAGGAGGTATCTGTAATACCGTTCATACATATTTAGATTGTGAGTGTTAAGGAGGTACTGTCGATTATACATATCTAGATTGGTAGTATTAAGGAGGTACTGCTGATTTTACATATTTAGATTGTTAGTATTACATGTAAGGAGGTACTGCCGATTATGCACATCTAGATTGTTAGTATTAAGGAGGTACTGCCGATTATACACATCTACATCTAGATTGTTAGTGTTATGGAGGTACTGCCGATACCCCACGCCTCCATTGTTTATATCCCGCTAACACACACACACAAAACAAATCAGAGAAAAATCACACATTCATGAAGTACAAGCCTAATATAAGATGTTAATAAGTTTAACTAGCTGCTATCTACATCTGTGTTAGCTTTAGTGAATTCGAAGAGTAAAATCAACCAACTAATTACTTTGTGGAAAACTTAAGTTGAAAGTTCAACTAACTCTGTGGAAGCATTAGTAAGTGTGAAGTTACTTGTAAAAAGTAAGTTTTAATTACTAAGCGCAAACATCAATTAAGTGTGAAATTAACAAACTATTAACTCTCAATAAGCGTAGCACACAGTATTGAAATGTAAACTATACCAGCTAATTAATGCAGGTAAAACACACGTTAAAGGTTAATCATTAATGAGCTACTAACTCCGTGCAAGCCCAAATTGAGCGTAGAAACCAGCCAGTTACTTAACCTACACTTATTCGGTAGAAGCTTTATTTAAGTGTAAACTTTGTTATTACTTTTTAAGTGTAAAATCAATTAGCTATATTCAACACAAGTACTAATGAACTTTGTTCAGCCACTGATGTTGTGTAAGTGTTATTAAAAATGTAAAATTAACTAGCTGTTAACCAAGCCATTGATGTTGTGTAAGTGTTATTAAAAATGTAAACTTAACTAGCTATTAACCCAGCCACTGATGTTGTGTAAGTGTTATCAAAAATTAATGTAAAATTAACTAGCTATTAACCAAGCCACTGATGTTGTGTAAGTGTTATCAAAAATGTAAACTTAACTAGCGTAAGAAGTAGTGCACCTGTATTTCCATGTAGTTTAAGCATTATTTCATTCAATAGTTAATTGAATAGAATTAGGTAATACATGTATATACATAACCTACAAATACCCTCTAGTAAGTAAGAAAGTAAATTTTATTTAAAAAGTCGGCACTATATACATTCTCCCCACATTGTCAAGGCAATGTTATAAATATTAGAAATAGATTTTAATATTACAAGGTATGATATCACACCGGTATATGTAATGAATGAACAATAGTCTCGTTGTGGTTGCATGGTTGTCATTCGAAATTTTAAAAGCTATGGAACTCTACAAGCAGTCCTTGTACATGTAGAAGTCGGAAAGAATTAATGTTTTTATTTCAGGAAAAATGTGTAGCCGATAAAAAATAAATAAAAATAATACAATCCATTCCTCTTTTCTTAATTGAGAGAAATTGGATAAAAATCGGACTACATCATTTACACATGGTTCACTTACACAGATAATTAGGTTATCTTAAGGACATGTTGACACAGCAGGTGAACTTGGGTTAGCTAGATGACTGCAATGTTTACAATAGAAAGAAAAAAAACCCTCTGATCAAATATATTGATAATACTTTTTGGGAAAAAAGAAATTAAACTTGACGGCAATCTCCCAAATGGACAAAGATTCTACAATTCACCAAGCTTCTGAGTGTAAATAACATCAAAGAACTTAGTAATTCAGGTCAATATCTTAAATATTCTACAATTGACCACGCTTCTGAGTGTAATGTATATATATTGTGTTTATATATAACATAAATTTATGCAATGATATTACTGTATAACGTTATGTAAGTTTATGCACTCTCCATATCCTGTTCCTGTATGTATTATATCTTTATATCTACTGTACTGCCTGTATATATATATGTGTATGTGAATCCAATGAGCCATATGGCTCAAGGAAATAAAAAAGAAGAAAAAACCCCACTAAAAAGTAGGAAAATATACTTGGTTTCGACTCCAATCTACCAAGGCAAATTAAATGAGCCCAGACCCCATTTTGCATTAATATCAAATATAATACAATCGTGGACAAATCAGAATTACCTACAGAATTCCCGCTGTTTTATACTGTGTTCAGTGCGGCACGAGTCCGTTATCTTGATAATTAGCGCGCGGACAGTGAACTGCAATCTCTGGCCGCCACAGGTGATTCAATACAGTTATTCTGCTTTGAGTTGTTCGTAATGAAAATAACGTGAAAAAAATCTTAATGAATTTCAATCTTTTAAAAATATCACCCCCAGTCCAGGTCTTTCTAATACCCCCCCCCCCCCCTTCAGATCGTATGATGTATGTTCAAGTTAATATTAAATGTTTCTCACTATTGAAACTGCTAAAGTAAAATAGTGATAGGAAAAACTGCTAAGTAAAATAGTAATAGGAAAAGCTGCTAAAGTAAAATACATATACAAATAGGAAAAGTTGCTAAAGTAAAATACAGATAGTAATAGGAAAAACTGCTAAGTAAAATAGTGATAGGAAAAGCTGCTAAAGTAAAATAGTGATAAGAAAAGCTGCTAAAGTAAAATACATGTACTAATAGGAAAAGCTGCTAAAGTAAAATACAGATAGTAATAGGAAAAACTGCTAAAGTAAAATACATATACTATTACGAAAAGTTGCTAAGTAAAATAGTAATAGGAAAAACTGCTAAGTAAAATATATGTACTATTACGAAAAGCTGCTAAAGTAAAATAGTGATAAGAAAAGCTGCTAAAGTAAAATACGTGTACTAATAGGAAAAGCTGTTAAAGTAAAATAGTAATAGGAAAAGCTGATAAAGTAAAATTCATGTACTATTACGAAAAGTTGCTAAGTAAAATAGTAATAGGAAAAGCTGCTAAGTAAAATAGTAATAGGAAAAGCTGCTAAAGTAAAATAGTAATAGGAAAACCTGCTAAGTAAAATAGTACTAGGAAAACTTGCTAAGTAAAATAGTAATAGGAAAACCTGCTAAGTAAAATAGTACTAGGAAAAACTGCTAAGTAAAATAGTAATAGGAAAAACTGCTAAGTAAAATAGTAATAGGAAAACCTACTAAAGTAAAATAGTAATAGGAAAACCTGCTAAGTAAAATAGTAATAGGAAAACCTGCTAAAGTAAAATAGTAATAGGAAAACCTACTAAAGTAAAATAGTAATAGGAAAACCTACTAAAGTAAAATAGTAATAGGAAAATCTGCTAAAGTAAAATAGTAATAGGAAAACCTGCTAAAGTAAAATAGTAATAGGAAAAGCTGCTAAAGTAAAATAACAATAGGAAAAACTGCTAAAGTAAAATACATGTACTAATAGGAAAAACTGCTAAGTAAAATAGTAATAGGAAAAACTGCTAAGTAAAATGGCAATAGGAAATCCTGCCAAGTAAAATAGCAATAGGAAAAACCGCTAAAGTAAAATACATATACTAATAGGAAAACCTACTAAAGTAAAACACATGTACCAAAAGGAAAAGTTACTGAATTAAAATGGCAATAGCAAAACTTGCTAAGTAAAAGAAAAATACATGCACTAATAGGAAATCCTACTATAGTAAAATACATGTACTGATAGGAAAATCTGCTAAGTAAAATAGCAATAGGAAAAACTGCTGAAGTAAAATAGTAGTAATTTCATAGGAAAGGATAATCTTGTTTCATAAATCGGCTTCTGATATTGCTCCATTACTTATCGTCTTAGATGGAATATAAATAATATATATCATCATAATAGATATATACCCTTTATTAAAGAAATGCAGATAGAATATACTCGATAATTTGGTGATATAAATTTGATATGTGTACATTTATCGCCTTAAAGCAAATAATATAATTCATCAACGATAATTGACTTGCCTGGGTACCGGTATAGTTTGGAGCATATAAAATACCTGCGACAATGTAACTATAATTTCATTTCATATGAACCAGCATTTTTGATTGGCTATGATTTTGAAGTATCATTATGAAGTACATTGCACTGGCGAATCTACAGGATGGTTAGGGAAGTTGAAATCCCATCCATATTAGCTGGACAATACTGACGAAAATGTGCTAGGATGGGGGATTACAGCATCCTTCTGAAAATTATTTTGATTCGCCTCTGCAATCATTGGACGACACCTAAATTTGTCTCTAGGTGTTGATATAAATTGAATTTGAGAGATCAGCAAACCTGCATTGAAAGCAGACATTCAGAAAATAAAAACCTAGGAAACAGGACATGTATGCATCATATAATACGAATGTGGTTTCATCGTTCTTTATCATACACAGGTCATCTTTAATTCTCATTTGCGATTGATTTGATGCGCGCATCAGTTCAATTATTACTCCTATCAATTGAATTGTTACACGCATCAATATGGTGGAATTATTGCCCGCAATTTAAGTTGGAGCTCAGTATAAATAATTTGATGATCTCTTTAATTTGATTGAAGATGTCTTTAATTGTTTACAACAATTTTGTATCAGGAATGAATGCGCGCATCAATTCTTTTAAAGAAAGCCACAATTCAATTAAAGAGATCATTAATTCAATTGTGGATATGTTGAATTCTTTTAAGTATGTACATGTAGTTGTTCTCTCTAAAAGAATTATTGCGCGCATCAATTGAATGAATGATATCGTTAATGGAATTGAAGAGAGTAGTAATTCAATTATTACGCGCATTAATCGAATTGATGCGCGCATTCATTGAACTATTGCTCTCTTCAATTGGATTGTAGCGTGCATCAATTCAATTGTTGATATCATCAATTCATTTGAAGAGAACAATTCAAGTATAGCACTCATCAATTCATCAGAACGATTAATGCTATCAACAATTCAATTAATGCGCGCAATAACTCAGAATTGAAGATAACATTAATTATTTGAAGATATCTTTTATTGAATTGTTGCGTGCATCAAATAAATAGATATCTTCAAATAATAACATATATCTTCAATTATTTGAGCTTATGCTAATTTGGTGCTCCATACAGGTTGATACCTAGTTATACATTATGGATTATGACGCCACCTATGATTACAAGAATGTTTCCCTAGTACTTTCGCATCTAGTAATCTACGGGTTGGTGAAAGGTCAAACGCTATTCGTTGTATGAATTTGATGCTTTTATCGTTCTATGTTACCATGTTTCTGTCACTTACCTTGAAATCGTCTTAATGATGAAGACATTAACTTCCAAATGATGAATACATTGACATCATCCACATGATGAAGACCTTGCCATAGCCCAAATGATGAAGACGTTGACATCGTCTAAATGATGAATACATTGACATCGTCCAAATTATGAATACATTGACATCGTCCAAATGATGAAGACCTAAATGATGAAGACATTGATATCGTCTAAATGATGAAGACCTTGACATCGTCCAAATGATGAACACGTTGACATCGTTCAAATGATGAACACGTTGACATCGTCCAAATGATGAAGACTTTGACATCGTCTAAATGATGAAGATTTTGACATCGTTTAAATGATGAAGACATTGATATCGTCCAAATGATGAAGACCCTGACATCGTCTAAATGATGAAGACTTTGACATCGTCTAAGTGATGAAGACCTTGATATCGTTCAAATGATGAACACCTTGACATCGTCTAAATGATGAAGACCTTGACATCGTCTAAATGATGAAGACATTGACATCGTTCAAATGATGAAGACTTTGACATCGTTCAAATGATGAAGACTTTGACATCGTTCAAATGGTGAAGACCTTGACACACACGTTCAATGTTAAGAATGATTGTACCAATAATTACAATTCCTAAATACATGTATACCAAAGGCAGAAACATTGGAGTTATGACCAGAACATTTACGTATTTGCATAAGCAATGGGGTTGAGTTTGGTTAGGTGTTCTCCCAAACTTTGCATTTTTGTTAAAGGTGTGGGTTTTTTTTTTTAGCTGAGTTGCAACGAAGTTGAACTCGGCTATTGGTTTGGTGATGCGGGCGGTTGGGCGTCAACAATTGGTTTCCGAATGATAACTCGAAAAGTTTACAATCTAATCAAATGAAACTTTGAAATATTGTTGGGTACCAGATAAGGAAGACCCCTATTAATTTTGGAGAAAAATGGTCAAAGGTCAAAGTGACCGAAAATAGAATGAAAATTTTAGAAAAATGTGGTTTCCGGATGATAACTCTGAAAGTGTAAAACCGAATCAAATGATACTTAAAGATATTGTTATGTACCAGGTAAGGAAGACCTCTATTGATTTTGGAGAAAATAGGTCTAAGGTCAAGGTCACAGTGACCGAAAATAGATTTAAAATTCCAAAAAATTTTGGTTTCAGGAGGATAACTCGAAATTTTTTAAATTTGAATTAAATGAAACTTGGATATATTGTTGGATACCAGCAAAGCAAGGGCCCTATTGATTTTGGAGAAAATAGGTTAAAGGTCAAGGTCACAGTGACCGAAAATAAATTGAAAACTTCAGACAAATATGGTTTCTGGACAGTAACTCAAAAAGATATGAAACTTTGTTATATTGTTGGATAGCAGGTTAGGAAGAACCCATGCAACTCGGTTCATGCACCCCTGGGTGCATATATTCATTTTTTCAACCTTGACATGAAACACCTGTCTTTTCGAACTGTTTTTCTAAATGTGCTGGTTTAGCACGAGATTTCAATATACATTGATGATAATCTTAAAATCCTTTGCACACTATGATTTATATTAAACACTTACGTAATAAATGATTGACCTTGTTGACAGGGATTGTTTTGTCTGTTGATGCTGGGATGGCTTGTGGTTCCAGTATACATCGCCAGTGGGGTAAGTTAAAATAATGTTTACTTTGTTTTTACTGCTTGGGTTCGCAGGCAAATATGTTGAACAGTCCAGCTTAATTTGATGTTGGTCATGTCGGTCAACATTGATCATATGTCGACGGGTGAACGCCACCAACAAATAGAGGGAGATGATTGATTGCATATTCTTTAATGTCCCTCTCTAGAATTTTTGCACCCATATGGAGACGTCGCCGTTGCCCGTAAAGGGCTGCGAAAATTAGGCCTTTGCTCGGCGCTTACAGACTTGGAGGAGAGGGATCTTTATCGTGCCACACCTGCTGTGACACGGGACCTCGGTTTTTACGGTCTCATCTAAAGGACCGTCCCATTTAGTCGCCTCTTACGACAAGCAAGGGATACTGAGGACCTATTCTAACCCGGGATCACAGGGAGATGAAAGTGAAAATTATGGTACTTAAGGAAATCGGACATCAAAAGAGTTAGGGATAGAAATAGGAGTTAGTGATGTGAATGGTAGTTAGGGATATGAATGGGAGTTAGGGATAGAAGTAGGAGTCAGAGTTAACGATATGAATGTGAGTTAAGAAAAGAAATAGGAGTTAGGGATATGAATGGGAATTTGGGATAGCGATGAAGCTAGGCATAGGAATGGGGGTCAGATATATGGATGAGAGTTATGGATAGGGATGAGAGTTATGGATAGGGATGAGAGTTATGCATAGGGATGAGAGTTAGGGGTAGGGATGAGAGTTAGGGATAGGGATGAGAGTTAGGGGTAGAAATGAGAGTTATGCATAGGGATGAGAGTTAGGGGTAGGGATGAGAGTTAGGGGTAGGGATGAGAGTTATGCATAGGGATGAGAGTTAGGGGTAGGGATGAGAGTTAGGGGTAGGGATGAGAGTTAGGTATAGGGATGAGAGTTAGGGATAGGGATGAGAGTTAGGGATAGGGATGAGAGTTAGGGATAGGGATGAGAGTTAGGGATAGGGATGAGAGTTAGGGATAGGGATGAGTTATAGATAGGGATGAGAGTTAGGGAAATCAAGGTAGCCAGGGATACCATTGAGAGTTAGTGATAACCATGGGAATTAAGGATAGCATTGGAAATTAAGGATTGCAATGGGAGTTACGTTTATACATTACGTAGGAATGAACAACTAATTCCAAGCATGTATAAACTTTATACAGGTATTGGAATAAACAATTATTTACAGGTGTACACATTACATAACGAATACATCATTAATTAGAGGTGTGCACTTTATATAGGAATACACAAAAATAGGTGTACAAATTATATAAAAATACACTGCGCACTGCACAATCAAACACAGATGTGTACGTTTCACAAGAATGCACATGTAATCTATACAGATGTACAAGTTATTTAGGAATACACGATTAATTACATATGTACACCTTACTCAGAATACAGAATCAATTACAGATGTATATGATTCGCAGTAACTGTACACATTACACAGGAATACACAATGAACCAAAGACGTACACGTTACGCAAGAATACACAATCAATTACAGATGTACACGTTACGGTAGAATACACAATCAATTACTGATGTACACGTTACACAAGAATACACAATCAATTACTGATGTACATGTTACACAATAATACACAATCAATTACTGATGTACACGTTACACAATAGTACACAATCAATTACTGATGTACACGTTACACAATAATACACAATCAATTACTGATGTACACGTTACGCAATAATACACAATCAATTACTGATGTACACGTTACACAATAATACACAATCAATTACTGATGTACACGTTACACAATAATACACAATCAATTACTGATGTACACGTTACACAATAATACACAATCAATTACAGATGTACACGTTACGCAATAATACACAATCAATTACTGATGTACACGTTACACAATAATACACAATCAATTACTGATGTACACGTTACGCAAGAATACACAATCAATTACAAATGTGCACGTTACGGTAGAATACACAATCAATTATTGATGTACACGTTACGCAAGAATACACAATCAATTACAAATGTGCACGTTACGGTAGAATACACAATCAATTATTGATGTACACGTTATGCAAGAATACACAATCAATTACAGATGTACACGTTACGGTAGAATACACAATCAATTACTGGTGTACACGTTACACAAGAATACACAATCAATTACATATGTACACGTTACGTAAGAATACACAGTCAATTACTGATGTACACGTTACGCAAGAATACACAATCAATTACAGATGTACACGTTACGGTAGAATACACAATGAATCATATAGATGTACGCGTTACAAAGGAATACAAATTCATAATAGACGTATATGTCGCACTCTATCAGAAACGTACATATCACACAGGAACACAAAATCAATTAAAAGTCTTCACCTGACATGAATAGAAAAAAAATCAATTAAGGTGTAATTGCAAGTTAGATATGAAAGCATCTTAATTACAGGTATAAACTTAAATAGGAATACACAATGGAATTATATACTTTATGTACATGAAAAGGTGACGATAACGAACAGTGATCAATCTCATAACTCTAATAAAGAATACAAAATAAAGTTTGGGCAAACACGGACCCATCGATATACCAAAGGTGCGTAGGAAGAGTAAGCATCCCCTGTCAATCGACCCCACCCGCCACGAGCCCTATATCTTGATCAGATAAACGGAGTAATCCATAGCCAGAATCGGGATGCCAAGAATGGTCTAACAATTGGTATGGAACACGTCAGCTTTTCTTTTTACAATATCTGATTGCAATCAGACAATGACTGCAGGAGGAGTAGGTTTTGATACAATACAAAATTGTTTTATTGATACATAGTACTGACAATCAGAAGTAAGCATTTCTATCCTGTCATCTTTTGAACAGTCTTATCGAATTGCAGGTGTACACACTTCCGGAGTACCTGAAGAAGAGGTTCGGCGGTCAGCGGCTACAAATCTACATGTCTGTACTTTCACTCCTCATCTACATCTTTACTAAAATATCGGTAAATGAGCTGTTGTATATTGATTGATTGTATCTTGCTTAACGTCTCGCTCGAGAACTTTTCACTCATATGGAGACTTCACCAAGACCGGTTTAGGCCTATGCTCGGCGCTTACGGCCATTAAGCAGTGAGAGTTCTTTAGCGTGCCACACCTACTGAGACACGGGACATCCGTTTTTAAGGTCATCTACGAGGACCCGTGACATTCACGCCTGATGCGGAGCGTTTGGCGATGGAACTGTCACTACCTATTTTCACGACTTTTAAAAGTCTGTCGCGGCCGGGATTCGAACCCCGGCCTTCCGCATGTGGCCACCGCGGCGTTGTGTATTGGTATGATAGATAGCTGGATAGGATTGTGCTGTTTATACCGCGCTACCCTACTACCGACTTGTTGGTCGATGATGCGGTGGCGATGACGCAATCTAGTGTGATGACACGATAATGATGACGCTATTATGATGGTGGTATGGCGCGATGACACGAATAAGAAGCTTGCTATCGCGTCATCACCATTGTATTAGATAGTGTCACCGTCATATCATCATCGTATCATTGCTCCATCGTTATCGCACTTCATTATTTCATCGCGTAATAGTAATTGCACCAGTTTAAGGTGGTGGTATGTACCTTCGGATATAGCAATATTGACAATGGATCATGTATGTATTAATAATTTGGTGGGTACCACCAACAAATTGGCCTTAGTGATGACGCAATAAATCTCAAACTTGGCACATAAAACAATACAAAAAGAACTTGCTGCACAACATATAAGTTTCACAAGAACGTACCTTTGGTAATTCGTCTCTTGCACACATTTGTCAACTTTTGTTGTCAATATCCTGCTTAATGTTATACAATATCGTTACTTCATAATGGCTAAAGCATATTAATTAGCTGCCCGGAATCAATGGAAACAATTTATTTCTTCTTTAAACTCTACCTGCATTTCTACATTGTTCTATATATAAATGTAATCATCGTTCTCTCTGGGCAGCGAAATTTTCTATATCAACAGGTGGACATGTATGCAGGAACCATTTTCATACAGCAGGCAATTGGCCTTGACCTCTATGCGGGCGTGGTAATCTTACTAGGAATATCGGCCTTATACACCATATTAGGTACTGTAGAGTTCCCAAAGGCTCACTGACACAGTAGTTCGCTTTGACAGAGAATTACAGTTTATAACCCGGTAAGGTGATTGTTGATAATGGAATCCTGTTTTACAGGCGGACTTAAAGCTGTGATTTATACAGACACATTACAAACTGTTATCATGGTGGCTGGGTCCATCGTCCTGATGATACTTAGTGAGTATGAAAAACACGGGTATCTAACATGTCATTCCCTTCCAAGTCTCTCGTACAACTTCATTGCAAGGGTCGAGAATATAATACAAAACAGGTGCCCCTCAAGTACATTTCTTCTCATTGGTTTTATGTACTGATTCTCAGGTTTTGACAAGATCGGTGGGATAGAGAAAGTGTACACACTGTTTCCCAGGTCGGTGCCCTCACCCCTGGTGAACGGATCAGACTGTGGGGTCCCGCCATCTGATGCCTTTCATCTGCTCCGTGACGCCGTTACTGGGTCAATACCCTGGCCAGGGAACGTGGTGGGCATCACCATCCTCAGTTGCTGGTACTTCTGCTTTGACCAGGTATTAAACGCACAGCATGTTTGCAGAGATTATGCATACAAGAGAGAGAGAGAGAGAGAGAGAGAGAGAGAGAGAGAGAGAGAGAGAGAGAGAGAGAGAGTTAGAGAGAGAGAAAGAGAGAGAGTTAGAGAGAGAATCTCATACTATGCATACTGTTCTAAAGGAAGTTGTTTGCGTAGAATCACGGAAAAGAAAATTCGACTATCAAAACAATATACCCAGAGACAAATCCAATGAAACCCAGAATGCAATATGATTTTTAGTACAAATGATGAAGTTATTTACTGGGATTTTTACCTTATGCAAATGTTTACATGTATATCATGTGGTGGACCCCGCGATATAAGTAGTAAACTACCGTACAGGGGTATGCCGTGCGACATCACACTGGTCAACAGTGCTAACAGTCTAATAAATTGTTTGACGTCATACACATTCCAGCTCTCTTCCGGCAACCTTTGTTTAGTTTCACTTCCGGCCGCTCTTATTTAGTTTTCAATTCCGACAGCCCTTGTTTTGTTTCCACTTCCGGCATCCCTTGTTTAATTTTCACTTCCGGCAGCCCTTGTTTTTAGTAATGAATATAACTCTATCAATTTTCATTACTTACACGTTCTCAGGTTCTTGTCCAGCGGTCGTTGGCTGCTAAGAACATGCATCACGTGAAAGGTGGATCCATTCTTGCTGCCTACCTGAAGATCCTACCACTGTTTACCACAGTCTTTCCAGGGATGATTAGCAGAATCCTATTCACAGGTAGGTTTCTGATAAAGAGCATCAGACTAAAACCATTCAGTAGCACCACCCTTCTTGTTATTGCAATATTCATACGCGTGTCATGACGGCAACGATACTCAAAATCAAGGAGAATATTTTCAAAGATATTTACAAATTGCGTCCTTGGTTTTTGTTTTCGTTTTAAAATCTAGATCAGGTGGCCTGTGTAGATCCCAAGATATGTAAAGATGTCTGCGATAACGAGGCTGGGTGTACAAATATTGCGTATCCCAAACTGGTGGTGGAACTCATGCCCGAAGGTAATATTCAACACTGATTTATAACACCGACCACATTCACTTCACTAAACGGGAGGAAAATAGTAGTGCATCACATACATTAATACTGGAGTGCTTTAAAATATATGAATTTGTCTGCATAGTAGTGCCAGATTTTGTATTTTATAGAGTTAATGGATGTGCCAATATATCTAAGTACCAACATCCATCTTTCACTTTGTATAATATATCATGGTAATGAACACAATTTTTCAACAATGATGTAGATATTTCATACATAAACATTTCTGATAGTGTTTCGTCTGCTTCATATTTGTCTGACCATCCAGGTGTCTGTTATATCAAAGTTCCATGGCGGTGGTACTTATTTGGAGATAAATACCGAAATGTAACCGATGTTTCTCTTTTGCTCTCTTTCAATTTGTTTAATTCATAATGCAGAATAATCGTTTTGCAGTGGCTACAATCTTGTCATAGAGATAGAAACATCTCATTTCTACCCTATGTGTATGAATAACAGGTTAATTTCACACGAAAAAAAGGAAATTGGATGTCTTATTATCATGATACAATTACGGTAGAGAAATAAAACTCGATATTAGTCAGAATACACTCTAGGCACTAGGCATACACCTTTAAAAGTCCAAACATTATTGCATAAAAATGATAGAAGCAACACTTTTGTACAATCAAAATATCTTTTTTCATAATCGAAATTAGTCAGTGTCGTAATTAATTTTAAACAACTCATCTTTTTAAACAGCATATTCGAACAAATATAAACCTCCAACTCTTGTTTGCTTTTATTAGTGATGGACGTTGACCATCACACAACTTAGAATCATTGTCAACCATTTTCAACTTCAGGATTGAAAGGTTTGATGCTGGCATCAATGATGGCTGCATTGATGAGTTCTCTGACGTCAGTGTTTAACAGCGCTAGCACGCTGTTCACCATGGATATCTGGCAGCGCGTGCGCCCTGGATCTACCGAAGGAGAACTTTTGGTAGTGGGCAGGTAACCAGTAAAGTGATTTTACATCATCAAGTGTTATTTGATTACTATTCTCAGATATGATAGATGATTTGTTTGGATTGAGTGATGTACGAGTGCCCAGAATATAATAAAATTCATTCCTGTTTAAAGCTCCTGGGTGGTAAAGATGGAATAAAATAGGGAGAAACAAATCATGAAGTGTTTGTGTGGAAAACTCTTTTTTAAACTTATAATTCAATCTGAATATATGTTAATTAAACCTTAAGTAAAATGGAATGATAGGACAATGTTTTGAAATGATTATATAATTTCATAGTACTGATTCATTATAATTGTGCAGAGTATTTTTATGCCCCCCTTTGAAAAAGAGGGGGCATATTGTTTTGCACCTGTCGGTCGTTCGGTCTGTCGGTCGGTCGGTCTGTAGACCATGTGTTGTCCGCTCAATATCTTGAGAACCATTCACTTGATGATAATGATATTTCATATGTGGGTTAGTTATGAGTAGAAGAGGATCCCTATTGTTTTTCAGGTCAAAAGGTCAAAGGTCAAGGGTCAATCTACTCTGGACATAGGAATATAATGTCCGCTCAATATCTTAAGAACCCTTTGCTTGAAAGACATCAAACTTGGCACACTAGTACATCCTAAGGAGTAGATGACCCCTATTGATTTTGAGGTCATATGGTCAAAGGTCAAGGGTCAAACTGGGCATAGGAATATACTGTCCGTCAAATATCTCGAGAACCCTTTGCTTGACAGACATCAAACTTGATACACTGGTACATCTTCAAGAGAAGATGACCCCTATTGATTTTGAGGTCACATGGTCAAAGGTCAAGGGTCAAACTTGACATGGGAATATACTGTCTGCTCAGTATCTTGAGAACCCTTTTCTTGACAGACATCAAACTTGGTACACTAATACGACTTCAGGAGAAGACGACCACTATTGATTTTGAGGTCAGTGACCGTCACGTGGTCAAAGGTCAAGGGTCACACTAAACAGGAATATACTGTCCGTTCAATATTTTGAGAACCCTTCGCTTGACAGACATCAAACTTGGTACACTGGTACATCTTCAGGAGAAAATTACCCCTATTTATTTTGAGGTCACATGTTTAAAGGTCAAGGGTCAAACTGGACATAGGAATATACTGTCCGTTCAATATCTTGAGAACCCTTTGCTTGACAGACATCAAACGTGGTACACTGGTACGTCTTCAGGAGAAGACGACCCCTATTGATTTGCAGATCACATGGTCAAAGGTCAAGGGTCAAACTGGACATTGGAATATACTGTCTCCTCCATATCTTGAGAACCCTTTGCTTGACAGACATTAAACTTGGTACACTGGTACATCTTCAGGAGAAGATGGCACCTATTGATTTTGAGGTTGCGTGGTCAAAGGTCAAGGGTTTAACTGTACATAGGAATATACTGTCCGCTCAATATCTTGAGAACCCTTTGCTTGACAGACATCAAACTTGGTACACTGGTACATCTTCAGGAGAAGATGACTACTAATTATTTTAAGGTCACATGGTCAAAAGTCAAGGGTCAAATTGGACATAGGAATATACTGTCCGTTCAATATCTTGAGAACCCTTTGCTTGACAGACATCAAACTTGGTACACTGGTACATCTTCAGGAGTTGATAACCCCTATTGATTTTTAGGTCACATGGTCAATCCACTCTTGACATAGGAAGATATTGTCTGCTCAATATTTTGAATTGATGATACTACTCTCAATTAAATGATGTGTGTGTGTATAATCCTTTTTAATTTTGCACCATGGGGGGCATATGTGTTTTACAAACATCTCTTGTTATAATCTAGTGATGAAATTCCTCAGAATGTTTTTCATGTGGTAAATTTCACGATATTTCTAATTATAAGCCTGGCTGTGAAATTTTACGATATTTCTAATTATAATCCTGGCTGTTAAATTTCAGGATATTTGTTTAAAAGAATGTGGTTAGTGGATTTTCAGGATCTTCACTATAATTCTGATTATTAGTTTTCATGATATTCCAATCCTTGTGATGAATTATTATATTTCTTATAATCTGCTAGATGAATTATTAGGATATTCAATGTAATCTATGTGAAGAAATTTCAGGATATTCTTTATAATTCTGGTGGTGAAATTTCAGGATATTCATTATAATTCTGGTGGTGATCAGCGTTGTGTGGATCCCCGTGTTACAAGCCTCACAAGGGGGACAACTCTTTAATTACATCCAGGCCGTCACCGGATATCTTGCCCCACCCATCCTTTCTCTCTTTCTACTGGCAATATTCTGGACGAGAACCAATGAAGCCGTAAGTGATCAAATGATTGATTTACCAGTAGTATATGGGGTTTAATTTACATTGATTTAACACTTATAAGAAATATTTTGTCCATCGTTAACAAAATAATTTTTCTTCTGGAAAAAAGTTGCCCATTTTCACTCAATTCTTATCATTCCATTGCCAAAGGCAGTAATATATATGCACATACAAGGAGACCCCGACATTTATAGACTTCATTTAACGCGTTTGGCCAGATGCTATGGATTGTTTTCAGGTAATTGCAAGCTTTAATATCTTTAATCTTATGTTAACATTTTCTTTGGAATAGCTATGCTTCTTATTAATTGAAAACTGAAACCCTATGAATTGCATGAATTATATGTTATTGTCCATTACACACTCAAAGTCACCAATAAGGCTCAATTCTTGAATTGAAATTGACCAAAAATGTATCTTTCAAATTGCCATAAGTCATTTATTTAGTGAAACTTTAAAGTTTGATTGGTCAAACTTTGTTAACATTCGTAACACCAAATTTCGTATAGACAAGGAGCTTAAGGGAGAAGTGAAGAGGGATTAAGTCTGTGCTATAGTGCTTTTGAATACTAGTATTCATATAGTGCTTTTAAATATTCATATTTTGGTAAACTAATAGTACACTGATTATTTTCACACAGATGGTTTTATAAAACTTTTACGAGACCTTGTGTTGTTTTTTTTGGGTGTGTAGGGTGCGTTCTGGGGGCTGATGATTGGATTGGTGGTGGGGTTAACTAGGATGGGGCTTGACTTCGGATACGGTTCCCCTAAGTGTGGAGAAGAGGAGTTCCGGCCTGCCATCATCTCTAAGGTCCACTTCCTCCACTTCACCATCATCCTCTTCTTCCTCAGCCTCTTCGCCATGATCATCATCACGCTCTTCACTGAACCTATTCCTAATAAACACGTGAGTATTACATCTACATTACATTACAGAGATATTTTATTGAAAGTAGACATTAACGGCAAACTGACAACTCAAATGTATGACAAACGGGATGATTTCAGCTTCTCCATCGTCAACTTCCCATATTTGTGTAGCAATATTCCATTATCACCTGCATATGGTGTTTATATATCTCAATTGATTCGATATGCAAGAGCTTGTTCTGGGTATAGTCAGTTTTTAAATCGAGGTAAGCTACTGACAAACAAGTTGATGGTACAGGGATTTCAACAGTCTCGATTGAAGTCAGCATTTCGCAAATTCTATGGTCGTTATAACGATCTAGGTCGTCAATACAACCTCACATTGGGTCAAATGCTGTCTGACGTGTTTCATACCGATTGTTAAGCCGTTCTTGGCACACTGATTTTGACTGCGGATAACTCCGTTTACCTGATCAGGATATAGGGCTCACGGCGGGTGTGACCGGTCAACAGGGGATGCTTACTCCTCCTAGGCACCCGATCCCACCTCTGGTGTGTCCAGGGGTCCGTGTTTGCCCAACTATCTATTTTGTATTGCTTGTAGGAGTTATGAGATTGATCACTGTTCGTTATCTTCACCTTGCATGTAGTAGTCATATGTAAGTTTTGATGGTCACACATAATCTCATATAAGTATTAGTTATCAAACATGAAAGGTGAAGATAACGAACAGTGATCAATCTTATAAGTAATATAAGCAATACAAAATAGAGAGTTGGGCAAACACGGACCCCTGGACACACCAGAGGTGGGATCAGGTGCCTAGGAGGAGTAAGCATCCCCTGTTGACCGGCAATCTGAGGTACACCAACCATTCTGTTAGAGCCTGTGTTCCTTAAAGACTCCACAGAATGACACCTTTTTATTCATAAGTAGTAATAGTTACACATACATATTGATAGTCACATATCAATAGTCATATATAAATATTACAAGTAACCCGTAACTACATGTACATTGCTTATAGCTACTGACAGTCACACGTAAGTATTAGTCGTTACATGTAAGTATTGATAATTGCACTTAAGTACTAATAGTTACCCGTAAGTATTAGTAGTCAAAGTCTTGATTTTAATGGTTACCAACACCCTGCTCACTAAAGTATAACAATAATAATTTTCATTCATATGTCGATTCAATATATCCCAGTGAACTGGAAATAAAAGACACCACAGAGTCGTCCACTCCTTCTTCATACTCAAATATTTCATTGAGAGTAGATAATAACGGCAAACTAACAACTCAACTTTGTGACAAACGGTATGATTTCAACTTCTCCATCGTCAACTTCCCATGTTTATATAGCAATATTCCATTATCACCTGCATATGGTGTTTACAACTCTCAACTGATTCGATACGCAAGAGCTTGTTCTGCATATGATCAGTTTTTAAATCGAAGCAGGCCACTGACAAACAAGTTGATGGTGCAGGGGTTCCAACAGTCTCGTTTAAAATCAGCATTTCGCAAATTCTATGTTAGTACCTATCATTGGGTCAAATGCTGTCTGACGTGTTTCATGCCGATTGTTAGGCCTTTCTTGGCACACTGATTTTGACTACGGATAACTCCGTTTATCTGATCAGGATATAGGGCTCACGGCGGGTGTGACCGGTCGACAGGAGATGCTTGCTCCTCCTAGGCACCTGATCCCACCTCTGGTGTGTCCAGGGGTCCGTGTTTGCCCAACTCTCTTTTGTATTGCTTGTAGGAGTTAGGAGTTATGATGCAGTTGCTACTTGTATGTTACAAACTACAGTAAACATGACCTCCATTGACAGAACGCTTTTGTTGAACTGCTGTAATTTGAAGTGGGAGAAAAGACGAAATGATTTGAATTTCAATTTCAGCTCACCAGGTTGACTTGGTGGTCACGTCACAGTTTACAGGACAGGGAGCCGTTCAAAGAGGAACAGGAATTCCAGAGCCTGGCCACGTCCATTCAGAACAAAAAGATGGAGACACAGAAAGAAGGCAAGATATCAAAATATAAATTTTCAAAACGTATCAAAAAAGAATTAAAATTTCCGTAATCATTGAACTACTGGGTTCATAAACTTGTAGGATATTTTCTTAGGATATCGAAATAAATGATAGACCACAGTGACCTTTTTTTATCCACTAGTTAAAATGACCAAGTGGCGGCATGCTTTATATGTGATATGTGGATATGAGCCTCCGAAACCGGTAACAGCCACAGAGGCGGAAATAGCCGAACAAAACCGACTTTTAAGGAGTATTACGGAGAAGGGGAAATGGAAATGGTTTGTGAACATTAATGCAATCGTCCTAATGACACTTGGCATCTTCTTGTGGGGATTCTTCGGTTAACATTGAAAAGCAGCATGTGATACGTCATTAGAATAGACACTATGGCTTGTAGAGTGTTTCTTTAAATATCATATATGATATACATGTATATATATAGTCATAATATATTGTATATGTTTGTATGGAAACTTAATTTCAGTAAAAATATTTGAAGATTGTTACTACAGATGGCAGTGTTCCTTATTATCAATCTCAAGAGCTTTTATTTATTTTTGTCTCATATACAATGCATGTCTACAAATGACATAATTTACAATGGTCCATATCATTATTTGTCTTTGGTATAAAAGTCGTTTTAGTTTCTGATTCCAATGATTTATCAAAACTTTTGTGGTCGTTTACGCTCTACATGTATGTAATATACGCAACCACCACAAAACGCCCTACATGAATGTAAAAATACACAACCACCACAAAACGCTCTTCATTAATGTAATATACACAACCACCACAAAACGCTCTACATGTAATATACACAACCACCACAAAACGCTCTACATGTAATATACACAACCACCACAAAACGCTCTACATGTAATATACACAACCACCACAAAACGCTCTACATGTAATATACACAACCACCACAAAACGCTCTACATGTATGTAATATACACAACCACCACAAAACGCTCTACATTGATGTAAAATACACAACCACCACAAAACGCTCTACATGTAAAATGCTCTACATATATGTAATATACACAACCACCACAAAACGATCTACATGTAATATACACAACCACCACAAAACGCTCTACATGTAATATACACAACCACCACAAAATGCTCTACATGTATGTAATATACACAACCACCACAAAACGCTCTACATGAATGTAATATACACAACAACCACAAAACGTTCTACATTAATGTAAAATACACAACCACCACAAAACGTTCTACATGTATGTAATATACACAACCACCACAAAACGCTCTACATGTAATATACACAACCACCACAAAACGCTCTACATGTAATATACACAACCACCACAAAACGTTCTACATGTATGTAATATACACAACCACCACAAAACGCTCTACATGTAAAATACACAACCACCACAAAATGCTGTAATGTATGTAATATACACAACCACCACAAAACGCTCTACATTAATGTAAAATACACAACCACCACAAAACGCTCTACATGTAATATACACAACCACCACAAAACGCTCTACATGTAATATACACAACCACCACAAAACGCTCTACATGTAATATACACAACCACCACAAAACGCTCTACATGTATGTAATATACACAACCACCACAAAACGCTCTACATGTAATATACACAACCACCACAAAACGCTCTACATGTAATATACACAACCACCACAAAACGCTCTACATGTAATATACACAACCACCACAAAACGCTCTACATGTAATATACACAACCACCACAAAACGCTCTACATGTAATATACACAACAACCACAAAACGCTATACATGTCAACAGCTTCAACACTGATGAATCGTGTCTGTTATAGACCCCTCCCCCAAGTATTCTAGATCTTTATTTTTTTTGTTTTGGTAATTCAATTTTAATCATGATCTTTATATCAAAAATTAAACTGAATAAAATGTTGTCTCTCACTTATTCATACGTTATGAAAATGTATTTTTACGCGTGTTTTCGGTTCAACTGAGGGAGAATTCTAAATCTATATTTTTTGTTTTGGTAATTTAATTTTAATCATGATCTTTATATTAAAAATTAAACTGAATAAAATGTTGTCTCTTACTTATTCAAACTTTAAGAAAATGTATTTTACGCGTGTTTTCGGTTTAACTGAGGGAGAATAAAAAGCAGTAGTGAAGTTTACAGTATTTCATCGGGAAAGTGGTATGGCAGGCGTCTGCAATTTCAACACAATGTAAACAATCTCTATGTATCTACCGAAGTATGCTAATTACCCAATATTCTTAGAAAACCCAAAACTAATTCAAGAAGAGGCACTCTTGTAGTTTGAATGTTTTTGTGACTTGCTACGTGATCGCTTATAGGATAACGCTTGACGACTGAAGATCGCGGCCGCGCTGTTGGGATGTAAACAGTGCCAGGAAGAGGGTGAGTAGCAGGTACTCTTCAATTGTTAAACAGGTGCGCTCATAAATCTCCTGCTGTCGCTATGATCTGGATTAATATTCTTACAAAGGGCTTTTTGTGTCTGATTTTTACGGAAATGTGATAATTATCATATATACGTTGTATAATATTGTTTACGGATATCAGACGTCAAGTCCTTCATAACAGTTCTCATTTTTTTTCTGTGAAGCAGTAAGTAGTTTTCTGTAAAGTTATTTGTGAAAATTTATGAGGATATTAAAAAAACCCAACAACAACCCATAATTGATAAAGTTTCTGTTCCTCTGATGAGGATTTCAGTTTTATTCGATCTGTTGAAAGGTAAAGTTTTTAAATATAATTATATATAATCATAATGACAATGTCCAGTGTTGTATATACTGATACCAGTGTTAAATCTATTGATTCATTGTACAAATGCTACCGGCTGGTTCCGTGCTCCCCATGTGCCTTTTTCTCACTTTGTGACATTTTCCAGTTATATGATTTTAAATGAATTATAATAAATGTAAGAAATAAAGAACTACCCCGTGCCTATTTTTGTACTATCCTCAGTGTATATTTCTGAAACTTTCCATTCTTTGGCAAACCTTTGGCGAAATGGTTCTTGTTTCCGTTTTGATAAAATAGCTCCCCTTTCAGCAACAGGTTATAATCTATATCTCCTTGGAAAGTAAACGCTTTGATGTATCTAATATATTTTTTTTTATTTACATGCCAGGTTTTGAAGACATCGAGACAGATGTTATGGGATGTTCGCAAATAAATGCTGCTCTTCAAGCACTTTGTATTACGTTTGTCTGTTTGATAAAGGTGCATTTTAAATAATAACATATACCATGTTCGCGCAGGTTTCTCTTGTAGTGGAAACATTTTTTTTTTGTTGGTATTACTTTTGAATATAGCATTTTGAATTTGGTGGAATGCCTTTCAGTGCATACATTCGCACATGACCGTTTTAATCTGAGGGCGTATTGTTTTTTTTAAATCGCTGAATAGTCGCCCGTTTCATTTATGCTTGATACGTCACCGTTGCGTGTTTAATTAAACAATCACGTTTATTTATTCCCCTCTATCTCAGCTGGCTGGTGAAAAATGAAATGAAACTTCTTTAAATTAAAAAAAAAATTTAACAGCGGAGAACGCAATTTCTTCATCAAAGCAAATACTTTTTGTGAATAGATGTGTCGAGTAGGTACGGCGATTATCACGAAAATCTGGAATAATTCTGGGAATGCGATATTTCTCTGTAAAGTATATAACTTATAATCAAGCAATGTTTTCCGACATTAGAAACGGTAATCTCTGTGCATGATAGATTGTGTCAGTTTTGCGTAATTGGCCGCAGTAGAATACGCACTACAGGTTGATTTGCACGTTAACCCGTTGGTTGTACTCTCTTTTTTCAGATGCCAAATAGCCGCTGAGTGGCCGCTGACCAAATTGTACAATGACTCTCAACATCTGTTCCTTCGGCTTTCATTTCATTTGTTTTGTGATTAGGTGATTCCAAGCCGATTTTATTTTATACGAATTTTGTGCATTATTGCATGAAGATGAACATACCAAAAAGACGGTGAGCTGAACAAATCTCGTTATTTGGAATGAGTGGAAGGCGGGTAGGGGGCAAACCCGTCCCGGAATATAACATTGTGCTCTTGGGAGACCTTGGGGTTGGAAAATCAGGTAAGTTTGAAATATAAAAGAGCAGTGTTCTTATCAATGAGATACATTATTTTTTCGATCTTTGGAATTTGTTTACAATATAGTAAATTACATGCATGTTGATTATAATTAGCTTACCAGGGGAGGGGGGGGGGGTCATAAAAGCACAAGTGAGCTGCATTAGCAACTGTTTGATTTTTCTTCTTCGCTGCTATCAAAGAAAAAATGTTATTTGGTGAATTCTCTTCAATGAATACGTGAACCAGCCTGCTATCTTGCTTATGGATCGGGGATCTGGAAAAGAAATTTATTTTTACAGAAATGTTTTTGGAAAAAAATACCATGCATCTATGCACAACACTGAAAACTATGTGTCGATTCTATACTGAACTCGTATACGATTAAAATCTTCAGTATCTTTTTGTTGATGTAACTTCCTGCACAATTGTTGTTTTTGTTTGCCTTCCATTGTGATACACACAGCGCTGGTGCTGCGGAAATGGATAAGATTGTGTTACTGGCAGAGAAGCAATTAGCAAAATACTGGTAACAATTTACCACCTGTGCAACACACTGCGGCGTCACTGCGGTCAGTTCGGAGTAATGTGTAGTACTATAACACAGTTCCTTCTGAGTGATGGGCGTTTCTGGAGAGATAACACTATTATTATATCGCTCTAGCACCCTTTCATTCAGTGGGTGGTCCAGGGAACTTAGCTCCACGTATTTATCACTGCGTATTGTTTGAGAATGCTGTTATATTTTTAAAATGCAAAATATAAAGACGGAGTTGAACATATTTTATTGCATGAATAATAATATACAAAAGGTTCGAACACAAGCTCTAACAACTTACGAGGCTCTCGCCTAAGATTAATTGATAGCAATTGTCACAAAGTATGCATAGCCAAAATAGATGCCATAATAATACATGTACATATAGCGTAGAATATATTACCCAGCCTGTTTCTAGATTAATGTATAAAACTTCTTCGGATGCCAAAATTGGCAGTGCTGTTAAAATTCTACACGTAGCTGCATGGAGCTGTACGTTTCTAACTATAGAACATCCATCCCATCCGACAGAAGCATATTCTGGTATTGGTATAACAAAAGGCACATACAATTAATAATTTGTTTCTACATAAAGTGAATTTAAGTTTTCCTTAGTAGTTCTGGGTTTTTTTATGCATTGTTTACAATATCGTTGATATACACAGGTCATTTTAAATTATTAGAAAAAGTGAGACCAAGACGTTTGTGAGAAGATATATCTAATTGACAATTTTGAAAAAGCAGTCTTTGAATTGCATTGTGTTTTGCCTTGGTAAAAAATAAAACAAGTAAAATAAATGCGAAAAATTGTTTTAGATAAAAATTTATTAAGCCTGCATTGTCTCTAATACATTTATTGCGGCAAGTACTGCGGGGATGGCAAGTGATAAAGTTTTCAATATAGGTCTCTCGTGGATTGCAGAATACAAATTTACTTTCCAAAATACATGTACTAATGCTGTCTTTGATGGCGAAAAACAAATTATAGTGATTGTATATCCAGATTAGCGGATCTTAGGTCATTCTGTAATACATTGTATTCGGCTTTAATTTTGCTGCATTCAATTTTCGTTCTTTTCATGGTAAACCAAAAAGACTGAGCTTAATACTGCACCAAATAGTCAGTACAAGTGAACCGTTAATACTGCAACAAATAGTTATCACAACCGAACCGTTAATACTGCACCAAATACTTAGTACAACCGAAACGTTAATACTGCACCACAAATACTTATACAACCGAACCGTTAATACTGCACCAAATACTTAGTACAACCGAAACGTTAATACTGCACCAAATACTTAGTACAACCGAACCGTTAATACTGCACCACAAATACTTATACAACCAAACCGTTAATACTGCACCAAATACTTAGTACAACCAAACCGTTAATACTGCACCAAATACTTAGTACAACCGAACCGTTAATACTTCACCAAATACCTAGTACAACTAAACCGTAATTGTCAGTATGTGAAATGAACTAGAAAGTGCAGACGCGTAGAAAAAGAGTTGTATCCAGGAAATATAAGAACTATTCACTAAATCAAACCTTATTTCTAAAGCCTTATTTAAATAGGGAGCTTTACTCGTATGCAAAATGTTTACTCCGGTATTAATTAATTTTAACAACATACATGTATAAATTACCTCTGTACGTAAATTTACACCTGTGGTCTTGAGCAAGCACATATTTTTAAACTCACATGTTCAAAGGCAATTGTTTTGCTCCTGTGTGCGATCGTATGAACGCATAGCAAATTGCATGCATAGGCAGTATCGTTATTTGTAACATTTTCTCAACCTCACAAATATAATATGAGTTCACGGTCCATCAGATATGGCCTTAAAATGAAATTGATGGCAAAAAGCAAAATATTTCATTGGGGAAAGAAAAAAAAAACTTTTCTTCTACACACTCATGCGGGGGAGGGGTGGGGGCATTCGACTGGAATTCACATGCGTCAGACATGTGGAAGAGTTCTATTTCTTTTGAATGAAGCCATGGAAACTATCATTTTAAATGAATAAAGTAATGGTATATGCACCGATTTACTCACACTATCTAAAATAACACGTGAACACGTAAACAATTTACTTTGAGTATAGTTAGATTCTAGGTTTCATATAGGGACATTTCAGGCATTACATGTACATAAACATGTGGACCTTTCAGGCATTACATGTACATAAACATGTGGACCTTTTAGGCATTACATGTACATAAACATGTGGACCTTTCAGGCATTACATTTACATAAACATGTCCTTGATTGATACACTTACACATAGGTGCATACACATTATGTTTAAAGTACAATTTACAGTATATCATTTTATAATATTTGTATTTCCAATGTTTGTGTCTTTGACATCTTTAGAAATTGTAATGAAGAGGCATGTTCTCATGAATGCGCTGTGCAGTTGTAAACAATGCTTGTAAGAATATAGAACTAAATATAGTACATCTATTCTAACGGCCGAGACTTCCTACAGAAATCAAAGTAGAATGTAAATATAAGAAATAAATTTCATTTTGAAAATACATGAGGGAACGAACTGCGTCTTACGCGCTTCCTGAACCATGCCACCGTGAAACATCGCAACTACCCGCTTCCTGAACCATGTCACCGTGAAACATCGCAACTACGCGCTTCCTGAAGCATGCCAACGTGAAACATCGCAACTACGCGCTTCCTGAAGCATGTCACCGTGAAACATCGCATCTACATGTATGTAAGTTCATACCCTCATGTATTTTCAAAACCACAATTTGTAGATAGTCGATTGAACAAGGAAAGTTGAACCAGTATAAAATTTTGCGTAATAAAACTAATAATGATGATGATAATACATGTTAGTGAAGTAGTGTTGCCGTGTATACTAATGGGGAAATTCAGAGAGATGCTGTTTGAGGGAGAGACAGTGATAATAACCTCGGCATTGCAAAAGATACCACATGACGATGTAAAGTACTAATATTACACTAGATAACTCACGAGCAGTGGCAAATCCAGAGAATTTTCAAAGAGGTGGGCGGTTGAGACCCAAGTCCAACTTAAAAAGAGGGGGTAGGTGGGTGTGAAGACCCCAAAGTGACAAAAAATGCAGTATTCCTCAGATATCACTGTAGGAAATAAAAAGCATGTATTTCATATCAAGTTATATAAGTTATACACTTAATGCAAACTATGCATTTTAACTCAGTCGGATCAAAAAGTAATCAAGCTAATTTCCTATTTTAAAATTAAGTATTCTCCAAGTCGGAAAGTGAACGCCCCATTTTGAAATATTTTCAAACATTGCATAAAAAATTAGCATTTTTCTGCAACGCTAGCTACCTTCATCACCCTATGAAACAACAAAGAAAGCATTTTATTGTTTAAGTGATGTAACCGCATTGTTACGTAGACACCAAATTCTATTTTTTTCCTTTGGAGAATGCAAATCTTTCATTTTGGCGGGAAAAATCTTCAAAAGAAGCCATGGCCTGAAAGATTTCACTCATTTCTGTCAAAACAAACGTTAGCTATTTTCACCTATCATGAATTCAGCTATCCGATGATTTGGGGGGTAGATTCGTGGTTTCTGGATTCCAGATTTTATTTTTATTTTCGCTCTAGCGAAATTCGGAAGATTCAAAAGTCAGTTTCAGGTAAATCGAACATACTATTTTTGCCAATTTTCAATGTTGCCAGTAAGTACTTGGGACGATTTCTTATCTCTCTGAGGGGCGACTACTGTTTACATTGATCATTTGATCGCAGACCGACTGAAATGGTGCCATTACAACTCTATAGAGTCACGTGGTGGTAATTGTATTGGTTGCTATTGATGTGTTGGATACCATTTAGATTTTAAATTTAGAAATATTATACATGTACAGGGAGTTTAATACAAGATCAGGATTATAATAGGAGAACCGTAAACGGTACATACACATGTTATACGCCCGTGAGAAGGTTATACATGGGTATGGTGTTTTTATTACAAGGTGTTTTTTTCTTGACTTTGATTAGCAACCATGGCAAAAATGTCTGGAGTTGTAGAACTTTACTTAGGTTGTATTAACCATAATTAAGGTGTGACACACTTTGTTTTGTAAAATGTGAATAAAGGAAGGTCAGCAATTTTCATATCTACATATATCCAGGGTAGCTTATTCGATATATGGGTTAACCTACAAATATGTGGAACATAGCTTTGAATCTCGCAGAATTTTTATTTTTTTTTAATGTCACAATAAAGTGCACTTTTGCAAGAGTTTATGCAAAATTTATTACATCAGCTAAATATTACATGAATGTAACACTTTCCTTTATTATGAATTTCGTTGGTTCTCATACCTCCTTAAACTTCCCTCAACAAGACATCCAGATGATGAGAATCAGCATTCTCCTGAAGTTGTTTACAAAGGCCCAAGCTTTAAAACTGTTAGGGGAGTTAAAAGGCCAAACTATGCACTCACTAGGATACAGACTGACTACGTTCAACAACGTGTAATTTTCCCAAACATTGAAGACTATCACAATCCTTACCACATGCATACCTTCAATACCTATACAAACTCTATGTATAATAAGAAGGTCCTCACTTGAAAACCCTGAGAGGCGTTAGACAGACAATTCATGTACTATGAAATCCTAATAATCTTTTTTGGAATATGTATACAAACACTCTGTAGAATAAGAAGATCTTCAATAGGTATCCTCCATATAAAAAAGGAGCAAAACTCCTCCAAGAGAAGTTAGAAGGGATTAAAATTGCCACATGATCTAGAGTGACCCACAGAGAAGCTACATGTACATAGCAAGTTTCAGTTTAATAATATGCGATAGATAAAGAAACCCTGAACGTACGTACAAAAATCCGATAGATGCGGAAAATCCCGAACGTACGTACAAATATTCAATAGATACAGAAAACCCGAACGTACGTACAAACATTCGATAGATACAGAAAACCCCGAACGTACGTACACACATTCGATAGATAAAAAAAAACCCGAACGTACGTACGTACAGACATCGTTGTACCACGATACATCCCCTCTAAAGACTTGGGCGTATAAAAGCTGAATCTACACGTACCGCGAGATGTGGTTAGGGTCCCGGATCAATGACTGGAATTATTTATTTTAATGACAATTTCTACAAAAATAAAAGGATTTTATTCAAGAAGTCGGTTTAACTGGGTTCCTAATTTGAATTTGTTTTTTGTTGTTGTTGTTGTTGTTTGGGTTTTTGTCATTGAAACACGATCTCAATGTTTACTAGTTAGTACACGAGTATTATATTCTTTGATAACACGATGTTCACTTTCTCAGAAAAGATTTGCTTTTAATTTCCTTACACTAAATACTGGCAAAAATTCTGTAAACTTCTTACAGATAAATGTTTGATAGAGATGTCGTGCAAACAAAATAATGAATCTCGCTATTGTTTAGGGAAAACAACTGCAGAGACTGAACTCTGATGCAAGCAGTCTTTTAGCCACAACAATGCATGATTAATACCACTTTATTTAATTCTTACATTGTCGGCAGACTTTATGGCCAAGTGTAATTATGGCAAAGAAAAACATGTGTTGTTTGGCGCTAATTTTCCTCCAATATATTTTGTAGATGATGTTAAGATCACAGTCTCGATCCTTTGTTTTATTGGTTTTCAAGTTGCAGCTATTTGTTGTTGTTGTTAGCTCATTCAATAAAACACAACGAATTGGCAAAACCTCTGTTTCATTTTTTTTTTGACATGCATTATGTATTTTCATTGCTTTCGAATAGGTTTCCAGGTCCTAACCACGCCAGGAAAGATGCTATCGATTCCATTATCTTACAAAACTTGGGGTAGGGGTTATGTTTAATATGTCTGTAACTGCACTGAGAGGTACTAGACATTCACTATATTATGATTTCATCATCCTACAAAAGTTTTCTTTTTATTCCACTGGATTTTCCGAATATTTTTCTATTGGTTAACACATTCAAATGCATTTAAAGATATGCAATCAGATTTAAAAATCTTAAAAAGTTTTAAAATATATTTTTGAAATGTTACAACCTTTTCTAAATGTAACTTCCTGTTTAGGGAGGTGAGAGAGTTTTCACGTTGATGTTTTTATCAGATGAATTACTTCTTTCTAACAAACAATTAAAAGGGGTGTATTCCTTGATATGTGTATCATAGTGAGCGTATGGCTTATGTAATTCTCCACAAACTAGCGCCATTAAAGTCTGTTCCTTGGGCTTCACAGATAATTTTGGGAGAGCTTGATGAACCCAGGGTAATAATTTGTAGCTGGTTCCCTGTGATTGGAGTTATGATATACAACAGTCTCAGTGCATGTTAGCCCTACCAGATTGAATAACTCGGAAAGGTTTGATAACGAATCTTTCCTCCAATACATTATTACGTCTTTTAATGACGGAGAACGTCTCCCACCGAGGGTTTACGAGAGCAAGATATCAGAGACGGAAGACATTTAAGTACGATCTGTTTATATCGTTAACATACATGAAATCATTCATATTGGTATCTTAATTTCGCGCATTGTCGTCATCTATCATATTAATTTCAGCTACGCTTTGTTTTCCTGATAAAAACTAAAAACTGAATTAAGATCAACTAGCAAATAATTTTATTTCTGCACTGTTATTTCTCAGGTGGCAGATCACTGAATCTGAAAAGGTGGGAAGAAAAGATAATTCATAAATGTAGAAGTATTCAAGAATTAATTGCGGTGATCCTCACTTAGCATCACAAAACATAACATGATGCTTGTTGAAAACAGATGTTCATCATTTATTAAATCATGCTGGGTTGTGTATTTTTGTGATATTTTCATGAAAATGAAAAGCTACCAAAAAACATCAATAAATAACTGAAATAATATCATAATTCTTACTGGTGTTATTACATTTTCGGCATGAAAAAAGAATTGGCGCGACATTCGCTTTCAACCGGAAAGTTTTATCCCGGCGCCGTGTAAAACCTAAAACGCATTACATAAATTTTGTACATGTCGGTAGGGATAGTTGAGTCTGTAGGATCGGAAGTTCTAGGCGTTGGCACGATAAAGAACCCTCATTGCTACGGCCTTCAGCGTTATGCATATGTACACTTATTAAAGAGTAAAAAGTATTTCTGCACTGCTAACTTTAACTATACATGTATATTACTCCTCCTAGGCACCTGATACCACCTCTGGTGTGTCCAGGGGTCTGTGTTTGTCTGATTCCACCTCTGGTGTGTCCAGGGGTCCGTGTTCGTCTGATTCCACCTCTGGTGTGTCCAGGGGTCCATGTTTGCCCAACTAACTATTTTGTATTGCTTATAGGAGTTATGAGATTGATCATTGTTCCTTATCTTCACCTTTCATTCACGACTTTCATAGTTTAAAATTTTTACCAAAATTTGATAATTAATGTTATTATTATGATATTTGCAGAATATAAGTAGAATTCACCCAAGATTCATGTCAAATGTAATTATATATATTTTTGTGGGTCCATTTATGAATTACGAGGTAGACTTTTTAAAATGCTAATTAATATGAAATATGTAAGATTAAGTTCAAATAAAGTTCTTATAACATGATGATCCTAGTAAGTGTAAAAAAAAAACCTGTAACACAAATAAAACAAATAACAATAACAGATTTAAACGTAGGTGACTATGCATGGGTTGTAAACAAATTTATAGTGATAGCTGTAGTAGAAATAGCTTTATCAGTGCTTTAAATTCAATTAATTATATAGTGAAAAGTAGCAGTGCGGAAATACTTAGGTGTAGGTCAAAATATGACACGTCAACTAAAGCGGAAATACTTATGATCCTTAGGTGTAGGTCAAAATATGACACGTTAACTAAAGCTGATGACGTTTCTTCATGAATAAAAAATTCTCGAATGATATACTGAACACGATATACATGTACAAACAAAACAAAAGAACTATTGTAGGAGTTTGCGTATAGACTCGACCGTTTCCCGAAAAGCCTTCCTACATTGTTGTATGGCAGAGAAAGTAAACGTGGGTCTGACAGGAATCTGGCGTGCGAGGAGGGTGAAAGATTTCATCGATGATTTGTAAACATTTTTCAAACAATTATCATTATTTGCTTTCTTTGGGATTTTGAAATGGGTAAATGTATCTTGAAATACTTCTGGGTTTACCTGTGTCCGAACAGCGTAGTGACATGACGAATCTGACGCAAAAACCCCTCCACGATTCTAAAATCAAAGAATATATTGCTTCATTTTAAAAATGGAGAGATGACCCAGAGACAACAAAAATGTGTACTATTCTGACATTTTTTTTAGAGGGAAATGCACCAGGTCCAAAGATAGTGATTCTACTTTTAACATCCAGTATAAAAGAGTCTTAAATAGCTCAGTGCATCCGCTTCTGATATCAGGGGTTGGAGCGTTGGACATTTTGAGTTTGAATCCTGCTGGGGTTACTTATTCTTTTTTCTTTATATTTTGTGCGGTGTATACAAGCGAGCGAAATAGATTGTCACATATTTTAAATGATTGTCTTTTTCAACCTTTTCGTTTTCTGCTAGATGCATACGAACGCCAGTGTTGTTGTACATAGTATAATTGCGTATAACACATTATGGCATGAATATTTTAGACACATCTTACAGTATCATTGATTTATCCAAGAGACCCTTTTGATGAAAAATATTAGATAGAAAATTTGAGTCTGTGGCCGTCCGAGGTACTAGACATGAAATTTGAATTGTTTCGTCTCGATAATTCCAGTAAAATGCACATCTCTAGCGTCCAATTTCTTTGTGAGCATTTTTCGATAAACCTTTCCTTACGATTGACGGGTTGGTAAAATGAGTTCGCTCTAATTTGTTGTTCTTTGTACAAAATTCTTGCAATCATAGAATTCCGAACATTAATCCAATATTAAGTCTAGTTTTAATAACACGTTGGATGTTATAATTTTGTCCGCTAAAAAATACATTCTTGAAAATATTCATTGTTATTTCTGAACATCTATTCTAGCTTATTGTGATGAGCAATGTCAAAAACTTCTAATAAATAAAAAAGATCATATCTAATTACTGACAGGTAATGGATGTGGGCCTTTCTGACACAATATCTTAGGGATCTGGGCGCATGAGAAACAGAAAAGAATCCTCAAGTTTTTGTTACAGTTTTACAGTTTGAAAAAAATCAGCATAATTTCTGTCATAGGACAAAAAAACAAAACAAAACAAAAAAACCAAAAAACCAAATCGGAGAATTTTTACTTGATTTAATTGTACATTTGAATATGATTTTACATGATATTTGCAGCAAAAGGCTTTTTTTCATCAATTTCCTGTCTATCATTCATCGTTTCTCAAACTCAAAAGGAGACAAATGTGTTTTTCTTCCAAAGAACTAATTCGTTAAAGATATATGTGCTGTATTAAACAGGAATTTGGTCGATCTTTGTGCCGTATTAAACAGGAATGTGGTCGATGTATGTGCCGTATTAAACAGGAATTTGGTCGATGTTAAAACCCAGACTTGAATTTTGTCAGTATGATAAACTATGAAAAATAATACGATTTGACAATTTTGACAAATTATATACGAGTATTAAGGGAGTACTGGTCTGCTCAAAGTAAGGAGAAAAGGATGATTTTCTAATGAATATTTATGAAGGAATGACGTTTATGGTGGATGTGCGCAAGCGCGCGAGAAAAATATTAGAAAGACCATGGGAGATGAGATACGTTTACAGTATGTAGTCGTACTGAATGGTGATTTCATGGTAAACATGAAATTGACCCCCCCCTCCCCCTCCATTGCTTTAAAAAGTGATTCTCTCTACCCTGTTTCCGTCCGACTTTTTTTTTTTTTTTTTATATTATCGCTGAATGTGTTCCGCCAACAGCCTGCAGGCTGTTCACGTTGCCATGTAATTGTTGACTTTCGAAATTCCACGTGCAACGTCACGTGATCATTGATATTCTCGAAATGGGGCCTTCACTATCCGACTCGGAGAATACATATTTAAATAGGAAGTTAGCCTGATTGCTTTTTAATCCGATTGGGTTAATTGCATAATTTGCATAAATTAAGTGTATAACTTATAAAGCGCATTTGATTATTCCTACAATAATATCCAAGATCACGGTATAGATATCTTTAAATGAGTTAACCATGAATTGTCTCTCTTTGTAATGCTAAAAATAGCATCTAAGAAAGTTTAGCTTTTTGTAACCTTGATCTAAAATTCAAAATGGCATTGGATTTTGACTTAGAAATAGGTGTGAATTTTGGAAGCACAGAAGTTGTAATTGTATATCATGCATGCTCCTAGTTTAGTTTGGTATGTGCTGAATTAACTGTCATTTTTGGTTTGTAGGGGGGCCCTTTGCCCCAAGAGGAATATTTCCCAAATTAATCATCATTTCAACAAGTCCAATTCTAAATGAAATTATGATCAATGCTCAAATGTAACTCTAAATTTCATCTTTGACCCCTGAACTTCAGTTTAAAAAGCTAATGCTAAAACAGTATGCGTCATGCTGATGAAATCGGTTTGCTTCCGTCTATCACCCGTCTCTCAGCGATAAAGCAATTGTACCGTAATATCAAAGGTACGTGTGTCGCATAATAGACGAGTAAACATAGATGTCTTTGTTTAGTCAGTGTTGATGTACGAATCGAATGTGAAATGCTGAACATATTTATTTCTAGTTCCACGTGTAAAATGAAACTTTTTGCTACCTTAGATTATAGAACAATTTATGAATACTAGAAGAGAACGCTTAATTCAGTCAGTGAATTTGTTATTACAGCCCTTACAGTTAAATACATAACCAGAAGATTCATCATGGAATATGATCCTTGCATAGGTAAATGATTATTCATAGGTAAATGATTATTCATAGGTAAATCTGTATTCATAGGTGAATATGTATCTGTATTCATAGGTAAATCTGTATTCATAGGTAAAATTAGTATTCATAGGTAAAATCTGTATTCATAGGTAAAGTCTGTATTCATAGGTAAAATCTGTATTCATAGACGGTCAATTGATATCCACAATTAAATCTTTATTCAAAGGTAAATCTGTATCCACAGGTAAATCTGCGTTCATATCAAAATATTTCACTGTTCATTATGTTTATCCATATTATCTAAAACAGAGGACACTTACACCAAACAAGAGGATATAGACGGGCAGGAATTGTCGGTGCACGTGATGGATACGTGCGATAAGGTAGGTAAAAACGTAAATCTTATACAAGTACATGCACTTAAATAAATTTGAAATGTTACCAAAATGAAATTATTGTACATTTCCATCGCACTTACGTATTAATGCTCACAAGAAATACATGTACTACCTTGTTGCTTAGCACTACCTCACTTTAGACATTATTTTTTTATGGAGACTACGAGGGCGAGTCAATAAGTAACCAGCCTAACTTATTTCCGATTGATACCCACCTCTTCTTTTTCGATGTAATTGCCCTCTTTTTTATGGAGACTACGAGGGCGAGTCAATAAGTAACCAGACTAACTTATTTCCGGTTGAGATCCACCTCTTCTTTTTCGATGTAATTGTCCTCTTTTTTATGGAGACTCGTACATGTACAATTAGTAAATATTTTTATCAATACATCATTTTCTGCTGTAGGAAGACAGTGACCCCCATAGATATTTACGCTGGGGAGACGCCTTTATGGTTGTGTATAGTATCACAAACCGAGACAGTTTCCAGACTGTCCGTAAATACTTAGAAACCATCTCACAGTTCCTGAAGGCAGCTAACAAAGATCTTCCAGTCGCCATTGTTGGAAATAAGATTGATCTTGAAAGATACAGGTACATATGAAGGAAACGAAGACTGTCATAATCTGTAAAACAACTGCTTGAAAATGATATCCATAGTCTAAATAAAAACAATTCTATCAGTATATGCATGTATGGAATTCTCTTACAAACAAGGAATGCATTTTGTGTTCCTATCATATTACACTAGTTGTCATGCTTGCTATTTTGTCAGACAAATCAGCAAAGAGGAGGGCGCTAGCTTAGCAGCAGAGTATGAATGTCTGTTCTTCGAAACAACAGCAGCAGAAGAATTTGAATACGTGGAGGATATCTTTCATGGTCTCGTACACGAGATTCAACGAGAACGAGGCGAGAAACACATCCATTTTCAGCCTCTCTTCATCACGGAGGAAAAGTTCCAGTCCGCTCAAAGAGGAGGTCGTCCTAAATCGCCCCGGTCTCCTGCTGACCGGAAAGAGGACAAAACGGGAAGCAAGAAAAACAGTTCTAGTTTCAAGTTATTCAACAAAAGCTTTAAAATCTTTAATTAGTAAACACAATTATAGGTTGTGACACAAAGTTTGGATTGTGTTTAAAACATGATAGAGGTTTGCTAAAATCCCCTGATATTTATGATGTTTTGATGTATTTACATTTAAAAATGTATTTTTAAAGTTAGCTTTACGAAAGATCATATTCATCATTATTGATTTGTATCATAGTAATCATTATTAATTCCATATAAAGAGATGTGATTATTTTTTAGCTAAGTCATATTCTAGTTGTTGAAAGTAAACACATTTAAAAAAAAACTCTCTAAATTTATTATATCCAAACATTTATCACTGCGAGTTTGACATTCATCACTGTGAGTTTGACATTCATCACTGTGAGTTTGACATTCATCACTGCTAGTTTGACATTCATCACAGTGACTTTGACATTCATCACTATGAGTTTGACATTCATAACTGTGAGTTTGACATTCATCACTGTGAGTTTGGTATTTTTGAGGTCTTTGGAGTTTTAAGAACGCATATTGTTTGATACTGTTACTGAATATTAAAATTTAGCTTATATATTATACTACATTATATATATTCATCACTGTGAGTTTGACAATCATCACTGTGAGTTTGACAATCATCACTGTGAGTTTGATAATCATCACTCTGAGTTTGACATTCATCACTGCGAGTTTGACATTCATCACTGTGAGTTTCACATTCATCACTGAGTTTGACATTAATCACTGCAAGATTGACATTCATCACTGCGAGTTTTGTACTTTTGAGGTCTTTGGAGTTTTAAGAACGCATATTGTTTTATACTGTTACTGAATATTAGAATTTAGCTTAGATATTAATACTACATTATATACATTCATCACTGAGTTTGACATTCATCACTGTGAGTTTGATAATCATCACTGTGAGTTTGACATTCATCACTGTGAGTTTGACATTCATCACTGTGAGTTTGGTGACTAAAACTACACATTCCAACGCCACTGATCACAAGTTACCGACAGGTTTACACAGTATGTTTATTTGCATTATATACATTATAGACCAGATTCCATGTGTTTGGAAATTTTGAAATAATTAAAAAACTCTTTAGCATATACACTTAAAAACACACACACACACGCACACACACACACACTCTCTCTCTCTCTCTTAATATTTCATGCAACAAATTCCAAAATATTTAGACTTGTTTTAAGGTATACACATTCCATTATATATACTTATCATTTCATACTACATATAACAAGAGGCCCACAGGCCTTATCGGTCACCTGAGTACTAGTTAAAGGTATTACTTTCAAGGGCTAAGGAATCTAGAAATAAAAATTTCTGCTCTGAATATCTAAGCTAAATTCTAATATTCAGCAACAGTATAAAACAACATGCGCTCTTAAAACTCCAAAGCCCTCAAAAGTACAATACTGATGAAAGTCTTTACATAATATGATATATGTATTAACATTAAACAATATGACTAATTGGGACCCATCTTAAGAGTCAAAACAATGGGTTGTGAAATTCATCATTTTTGTACATCTGTTTCTGCTATTCCTAGATATGCATTTAGATTTTATATTATCAGCAAACTTAAAGAAGTCCTTCAAATTATTATGATGATTTTGACACCACCCTGAAACCAAACCCTTACTCCCTAGGATCATGAGTTACAATTATGGTAAAGGACTACCTACTCCTTCTAAATAATTTATTATCCATTTAGTTTCATTTTAATATCAATAACACTAAAGAAGATGTTATTTAAGTGTTTTATACATAAATACTACATGTATAGACTAAGTTTGGCCCCACCCTGGGATCAGAATCCCTACCCCAGGGATCATGAAAATTACAGTTTTGGTAGAGGCCTTCCTGCTCTACATCGCTATGCATTTAGTTTTTCTTACACGTGTGCAGTTCTTGAGAAGATTTTTGAAAATTGGTCAATTTGAGGCAGTTTTTGCCCCTCCCCTAAGGCCCCAGGAATCCTGAAATTAACTATTTATGTCCCCCTTGTTCCAAAGATGCTTCATACCAAATATGAAAAGAATTGAAATGATAGTTATCAAGAAGTTAAACCTATTGTTCACACATTTAATAACTGACCATTTTGGCCCCACCCTGATACCAAAACCCCTACCCCTGGGATCATCAAATTTACAATTTTGTTAAAGGACTACCTGCTCTTTCTAAATATTTATTTAGTTTCAATATAGTATCAAAAGCAGTAAAGAAGATGTTATTTAAGTGTTTTACACATAAACACTATATACCAAGTTTGACCCCGCCCTGGGGTCAGAACCCCTACCCCGGGGATCATGAAATTTACAATTTTGGTATAGGCCTTCCTGCTCTAAGAGTTTAGAAAATTGGTCAATTTTAGGCAGTTTTTGCCCCGCCCCTAAAACTGAAGACCTGTAATTTACAATTTATGTCTCCCTTGTCCCAAAGATGCTTCATACCAAATTTGAAAAGAATTGGACTAGTAGTTATCAAGAAGAAGTTAAAAATGTTCAGTTGTTAACGCACGACGGACGACAACCGACTGCAATAGGTGCGAATTAAGTGCGAAGAAAAACTGGTTGTTAATGCCCATTATATATTGTATGATTTTACAACAGTGTATTTATTATAACAGCATTTTTATCTGCTCATACTTCCTTTTCAAAATACATATAATGCCTAAATAGTCATTTGTACAGTCCAATGCTATAAAAATAATGATATTGATATTAAAAAGAACACGTTCTCCGAAATTCGACAACAATATTCCTGAACTTTTTGTGAATGAAAAGGTGAAGACAACAGTGATCAATTTCACAATCCTATAATGAATACTAGAGAGTAGGGCAATCACGGACCCTTGGAAACACCACAGCTGGAATAGGGTGCTTAGGAGGAGTAAACATCCCCTGTTGACCGGTCACACCGGCTGTGAGCCCTTTATATATATTTCTCGTGTAAACGGAGTAATTCGCAGTCGAAATCAGTTTGTAAAGAATGACCTTTTGAAGGTATAATTTTAAAACCCATTCCCATACATTTTTTTTTCCACCAGTGAAATGAAAGTCACCTGTGACAGAAGTTGTATTGAAGTTTTTTTTAAAACTTATTTGATGGCATCTTTGATTTTCACGAGAACTTGTGGAATATTGCAGTCGAATTTAGCGGATTTATTCGATGCCGTGTTCAAATTTTATGATAAAAAAGACTCATCACAGTAACCTAGTTTACTCATTAACTGTCCCCACTGTGTCACATAGTCATGTGGATGAACCTTAAGGTGAGCCGTGTGTACAGACTTCTTCCAAGAAAGGGAGATGACGTCCCAGTCTGAAGAGTCCGTCTGCCATTTTGTCAGCATCCTCTTCATGTAAACAGGATCACACATTGGATCGTTTTCCGAATAAATTACCAAAGTTGGAACTTTAACCGGACAGTTCCAAAAGTGATCAATCATCCCATCATAAATTTCTGTCGTCTGTTTCTTTGTGAATTTATGAAAAGTGTCCATGGTCGCCGTTAATGGCTTCCTTAAAACGCGGGGCAGAGAGAGAGCTTCACCAATACCGGTCGACATATGACCATAACTTCCGGCGACAACGCTGTCAAATATCTGAGCACGGATATTGTCTCTGAAAAATCCATACTCACCATCTTGATTACTAGCTTGCATTGAACACGTAGTAAAATTGTAAGCACCAACGGAAAAAGCGTGGACAATGTACTGCTCCTCTTTTGAGTTCCTTTCGTTTTTCAGGTACGTCAATAACTCCTTAGATAATTTGGCCGACTCTGGTGGCCATAAAAAATGATGCAGTTGTCCATGAATGGTCAAAACATTCAATCCAAGTTCATGATATAACATGCAGTACTTGTCAAGGGCTTTGGGATTTGGATATAACCATTCAAAGAGCAAGACGAGGTCATGTGATTTCCTTGGCGAAGGTTGAACGGTTCGTAATATTAGATGTTTACTTCGGCGTTTTTGAATTACTTGAGGTGTCGGCTTGTTGGGAACTGTATGCTGAAGTCGGCAATTAATCAGTGAAATGCGCTGCACTTTTCGAAATAGGATCATGCTTATTTTCAATCAAGTTCTGGTTGTATGTACCTGTAAAAGATTTCACAATTTGGTAAGGGTCGTCGACTGACGACGAGCACGAACTAAACGTACAATATGTACACGCTATCTGGGCATAAGATGCGTTCTTCAAAACAAAATTATTTTAAAAAAATTCTGATAAGATTGGAAAAAATTTGCCATCATCCCATGTGTTATATAATTGTCGTTGAACATAACCAAATGACCATAGTTTCATGAAATTTATATATAACATGAAGGGCTCAAATCATCACCAATTCATAATTCTAAATGTATGGTTTTGCACTGTATGCATTGGCACCTAAAATCTATTCTACTTACAGGCTATACTGATATTTTTATTTGCACATATTTCTCATGATATAATGAAAGGAGACGTATCAAGGTCATGGAATGATCTAATCGTAAAATACTAATGTAAAACACATCTAATGTTATACTCAGTTAAATGTAATGTGAAGCAGTAAACTTAATCAAGAATTACAGCTATATTCAGTTGTTTGATATTTAATGATGAGTGTTCCAATAACGACGACGTCCGCAATACTTCCATTGGCATTATATCCCCCATAAAAATAACCTTGTCACTTATTCCCCATATCTATATTTTTCATTCAAGATTTCTTTTTTTTCATATACACACAACAGCTATGGTAAGGTAGGTAGGTAAGTATCATATGTAAAACTTGTACGGTACCAATTTTGATGCACCAGATGCGCATTTTGACAAATAATGTCTCTTCAGTGATGCTCAAGCCGAAATTTTGGAAATTCGAAATGACAAAAAACTTCTAAGAGCTAAAAGGAAAACTAGAGTGCCAAAAAAAACTGGAGCCAAATTCGTCCAAGGATCAGGGGCGCGTTTTACAAAAGAACTTACGACTTACGACAAAACTTTACATATTGGAATTTTCAGGTCTATTGTTTGTTTGCACTCCAACTGCAAAATATTTTTTTAAATGTTGAAAATTAAGCATCAGAAAAGTTTGACTTCCTTCACTAAAGTGATAACTGTGTAATCCAATTTAAGACTTGCGACTTTGCCGTAAGTTGTTTTGTAAAACGGGCCCCAGAGCTATGCAAGAGGGAGATATGATGCTTAATTTTGAAATGAATTACTAAATTTTATCCCAGCAATTAACAGGTGCAGTCCAAAGACTATTTCTACCTACGTAGCTATTAATAGCTACATAGGTATTTAACCCTACTTAAAGTAGCTACTTCTACCTACGTTTACCTGTTTTTGAAAATATAAATAAATAATAATTAAAGTGCATCTTTTAAACAGGTCAGTCGTTTCATGTATCATGTTGTGTACGTGCACGGCAAAATTCAGAGTGTAAATTTGAATACTTTACGAGGGTGGAGAATGCAGGGGAGATGCATGAAAATTCGCCTCAAAACCTATAATGTAAAACTGCATGAAGGTATACTTTAAAATTAATACAGATTTGTTAGACATTCTACACTTTTTCTCACGTAGCTTTGATCCTAAACTCCCAGAAAATGGAACTGGGTGATGTTATTGATGCAAATTTGAAAAGTTAGAAAGTAATAATTTTTGTCCAATGTTTTTGTGATATTCATCGTCAGTGTAAGTGAATCAAGAAATTTGGTACACGCCATATTGCGCCGTTCCTGCGTTTGGCCACGAAATGCAAGTAAAGGAAAAAGTAGGTAAAAATAGCTACCTGGAGTAGGTTTAAATACCTACGTAGCTATAAGTACCTACGTAGGTAGAAATAGTCTTTGGACTGGACCTGATTAAATATACACCCGTTTTTTCAAGCTAATACCGAAGTACTTAGCTACTGGGCTGTAGAGACCCTCGCGGACTCTTCATTCAACCCCCTTCCCACGGTTTAGGATGGGAAGATATTTATGCTTGAAAATAATTTCTTCTCACTTAAAAAAAACCCAAACAAACAAACAAAAAACAAAAACAACAATGCTACGTGCCTGGTAGCTAAAACGTAACGAATTGTTGTTCACAAAACACTCCTTTCTTTAAGAATTAACTTACCAATAACATTGAAGCTAAGAAATTATCACACCACCTCAATCTACCACAGATCTTCTAGTCTCCTGACCTCCGAGGTAATTCGGACAACCAGGGAGAAAATGAAAGTAAGCAAGAGACAAGTTGTCCATAGAATGATTCGATAATATTGAGATCTATGAATTTTTGGGCGTATCTAAAAAAAAAATAAAAAATTGATGGTAACGTCCCGCTCGAGCAATTTTCACTCATTTTGAGACGTCATCGTTGCCGGTGAAAGGCTGAAAAGTCTAGGTTTACATGTATTCTCGGTGCTTACGGCTTTTGAGCAGGGAGGGATCTTAATCGTGCCACACCTGCTGTGATACAGGACCTTGTTTTTTGCGGTCTCATCCGAAGGACAATTTTTTATCTCTTCAAGTTACAGATTTAATACAAATCCTAAAATTAAAAAATTATATATGGGAAATTGTTCCATTATCCTTTTACCGAACCAGTAATTACTTGTTTGGGTAAGACATCTTATCTTTACAAAAAGGGGGTTGAGTAATTTCACATCAAATTTTAACCTAAAAAATCACACCCTGTGGGGTTGAATACACTAATCTACTTTTAAAGTCATTAAAACAAATTTTGGATAGATGTGGTCAAGACTTGGATTGAATTACAGAACACTTGTACAAAGACTGATGTTACTGCAGATTCACCTTTGTTTTACAACCCCATTAGTCAGAAAATGTAGTTTAATAATTATTTATTCGACAATAACATCAGGCACATTAATGATATTATTGAGGAAGATGGTAGGTCTACTTTTGTTTTAGTTATGAGACTTTTAATGCTACTTATCCAAATGTGAAAATTAATTTCTTGGAATATGCAAGTATTATCCATGCTTTTTTGAATTTTTAAACAAAAACTTTTCAGTGACTGCAGGTACAATAAGATGGAGTCAGCTTTAAGATATGGGTAACAGAAAATGGAAAATTTTCAACACACTACCTTTCAAAATAACTAAAAACCGCAAATTCCAATGGTTTAAACAACAAATAAATTTTTATTCAAAATTTAAAAAAATAAATTGTAAGATGTGTACGTTTAGTCACAGAGAGGAAGAGAAAACATATACTGTGGGAATGTTATTAAGTTCAAGCATTCCTAGATGAGTTTCAACTTTACATAGAAGATAAAACTTTCAATTATTTTTTCCAAAAATATTTTATTATAATATTAGGTATTCCTGGTAGAAAATTGTGTATACAAAATATTCTTACCATTTGGTTGAAATACTATATTTATACAGCAAGATGTGCTGAGAAATCATTGAGCATTCGTTTTGCAATATCCTACTTAAAACTCTTATGAAAGCAAAAATTCATATTTTACAAAAATGGTGATAACGAAATATTTGATACCCATTGAAACAGAGGGTACATGATCTCTCTCTCTCTCTCTCTCTCTCTCTCTCTCTCTCTCTCATAAAAACATGTCTGTATCCATGCCTGATCATTGGTATGCATATTGAACATATATTATGATATATACAGATTGTTTACAAAAATAGAAAACATTAAAAAACCCCACTAATTACTCAAAATTAATAAAGGTGAAGATAGCAAACAGTATTCAATCTCATAACTCCTATACGCAATACAAAATAGGGAGTTGGGCAAACACGGACCCCTGGATAATATGATTATTTCAAACACGGACCCCTGGATAATATGATTATTTCAAACACTATTGTTAAAATAAAACCAAATCAGCGTCATCATCGGAATCAGGTTACGTAAATAGAGAGTTGGATAAACACGGACTCCTGGATATACCAGAGGTGGGATAAGATGTCTAGGAGGATTAAGCATCCCCTGTTGACCGGTCACACCCGCCGTGAGCCCTATATCTCGATCGGGTAAACAGAGTTATCCGTAGTCAAAATCAGTGTGCCAAGAACGGCTTAACAATCAGTATGAAACACGTCAGACAGCATTTGACTCAATGATAGGTTGTATGGCCAAACTAAATCGTTATAACGACCATAAAATTTGCGAAATGCTGACTTTAAACGAGACTGTTGGAACCTCTGTACCATCAACTTGTTTGTCAGTAGCCTGCTTCGATTTAAAAACTTACCATAAGCAGAATAAGCTCTTGCGTATCGAATCAGTTGAGAGATATAAACACCATATGCAGGTGATAATGGAATATTGGTACATAAAAATGGGAAGTTGACGATGGAGAAGCTGAAAACATCCCGTTTGTCATACAATTGAGTTGTAAGTTTGCCGTTAATATCTACTTTCAATAAAATATCTAGTATGAAGCAGAAGTGGACGACTCTGTGGTGTCTTATTTTGAATTCACACGGATATGTCGAATCGACATATGAATGAAAATTATTATTGTTTAAAGATAAAACGTCGTTGATATATCTAAATGTCGAATTGAAGGCAACATGGGAATTCCAAAAGACTCTTGAAAGACCTGATGACCAAAGGCCACGAAGATATTGTCAATGTTTCCATTTTTGTTGAAGAAGCAACTTTCTATGATGTCAAAAAGTCTAGTCTTTAATCTATCGTGATGAATGGTCATGTAAAGTGTTATGTTGTAAATAGTGTGGATCTATGGTTGTGTAATACTTCCTGTCTACCCGAGGATCCGAGCTTTGAAATACTCGTGCACGGGTTTTACTAGGAAAAGTCCCTTTGAAGCAGTATGGCTATGTTAGATTTTAACTGTGTCTGTGACTGACTTTATTTGTCTCACTAATCTGTTGTGCAGTTTGATCTTGAGGACAGAAAGTCACAGGACAAAAAGTCACGGACAAAATGACAAAAAGTCACAATAAGATATTTTATGAAAGTAGGACAAAATGTCACAGGACAAAGAGTCACAGTTTTATAAGAAAACAAGACAAAAAGTTACAGTGAGAAATATTATGAAAGTAGGACAAAAGTCACAGTTTATAAGAAAATATTGATTTTGATATATATTTGAAAACATATCTGTTCTTTTTGTAAAGTTTAAGAAACTACCCAGATAGCAAGCTAACATTGGGCCAACGTAATCAGTTACATTGGGCCAATGTTGGCAAATGATGTTGGCCCAATGTAATTTTGCTCATCGGCCCAATGTTGGCCCAACGAGTTGGGCCAACGTTGGCCCAATGTAATGCAAGTTTTCTCATGACATTGGTCCAACAATGAATCAACGTTGGCCCAATGTGTGTGACATTGGGCCATCGTTGGCCCAACGTCATAAGTAGCCCTGTGTTGTGTGCCTTTTTCGTATATTAGCCCAACATTGAATCAACATTGACCCAGTGTGTGTGATATTGGGCCATCATTGGCCCAACATCATACACAGGTTGGCTTAATGTTGTGTGCATTTTCTAATGATATTGGCCAATCACTGAAATAAAATTGGCCCAATGTTTGCCGAACATCATATACACATTTGGTTATTTGTTTTGTTTTTTCATTTAAGCAATAAAATATTGTATTCAAATTTTAGAAACGATTCCAATTTGCAGATGAATTAACTAATCTCATAATCCTCCTTCAATTACAATATAAGGTTGACCACTGTTAGAGCTCAGTAGAAAATCTATCAATTTTTTTTAAAATCTCCACCAGAGACATAAGGATTGTTCAACTTCTACACATTATCAAAACAAAATAAAAGACATCTAATGAATTTAATTTGTGTTAACAACTGGTCAAATGAAAATATGATTAAAACAATAAATGCATTCCAGTGTAAACATGTTAACTTTGTCTCTTTGTCTGATACATGTGCATACACTTTAATTCTTCCACAATTATGAATCACTGTCCTCTGTTGCATTCTGGGAGCTTTGGTTTCTCTCTTTTTCTTTTTTTCTTTCCTCTCTTTCTTTTCGACCTCCTTCACGGTTACATGCGTACCGGAACCACTCTTTGATAACATTGTTTATCTCATTGTGTGTTGCGTCTGCACATGATCGGTTTGCTCGAGCAGCTCCTTTCAATAAAAGTCAAAGTATTAACCTGTGGCTCTGCTTTGAAATCTGAAATATTTAACTGATTTGAGATAGATATACATGTATAATATACTTACATTTCTGTATACGTATGCCAGGACGTATTACTTTAATCTGAATTCACAATAAAAACGATTCCCCGGAATAAGTTTTCCTTTTTCAGTTGCCTTGTTTCACGTTATTCCTCAGTAAAACTCCGATATTAGCTAGAATGCTGGACGCGTAAAATAGATACAGGATTGACCATCCCAACATATCAGATATCAAGATTACCATGGAAACTGGCCAGTCTCAAGCTGTGAAAAACTCTGTCCTAATTGCTTGGTCAGTAAATGTGCTCTTATCTTAGAATCTGCTTCCTAAATCCAACACTTTAGAGCATTTATGCAATCTTTGCATGTGTTAAACCTTTCTCTTTTGAGTTCATTCTTTTGATATGCAAGGTCAATTTTCATCCCTGCACAAATGATAATTAAATGTATGTTAATTTTTTAATATGTTTTCTAAAAAAGAAATCAATTATGTATGCATATATTTTACAAAAATTATAAATATTTCAAATCAATTATACATTCTATACGTAGCTTATTTTAATTAACTCATCATCCTCTTCTTCAAAACATACGAGTCATGCACATTTGTGTGTGCGTGTGTCATAAATATAGATATCAAAATCTATTTTTTAGTCGAATTTCATCACAATCTTACAATGTTGGCCCAATGTTGGGCCAATGTTGTATTCCCAACTAACCTCGGTACCAGTATGAAAGTGATAAGTTGACATTGGCCCAATGTTGGGCCAGCATTGTGTTGACAACATACTCCGGCAATTAATTAGTCACAATATTACAACGTTGGCCCAATGTTGGGCCAATGTTGTATTCCCGACTAACCCCGGCATCAGAGTATGAACGTGATATGTTGACATTGGTCCGATGTTGGGCCAACGTTGTTTAGCCAACGCCAACCATCGGCCAACGGTCCAACCATTAGCCAACGTTGGGCCAACGTAGTCATGCTATCTGGGTATATGATTATGCATTTGGGTACCATGTACCTGTAATTGTTAGCTTAAAAATATATATGGAGTCTCATTTGCTAAGCCAATCATTATTCCAAAAATGTAACTCATGCAGAGTAATAAAGGTAATTCAAAGATATGGTGTAAAACAACTTTTGGTAATCTATGGATATTACATAAATGGTGAAGTCAAGGAACAAGAAAACCATCATTTTATTCATGCACAAAATATTAAGATTGGTATGAATATCAGCGTTCTATATTTTATAAGAGAATGAATTTGTCTTTTTGTCTTTTCTAATCAAAAGTCATTTTTGTGACTTTTTTCCTGTGTCTTTTCATCCTATCTGATCAAAAATCATCATTGTGACTTTTTGTCCTGTGACTTTCCGTCCGTATACCGATTGTAGGACAAAAAAATCAGAGGACAAAAAGTCACGGACAAAATGACCGTGGACAAAAAGTCACGATTAGAAATTTTTGTGAAATTGGGACAAAATGTCACGGGACAAAAGGTCACAGTTAACCGGAAAATAAAAATAAACAAATCATTTTTATATAAATTTAAAAAAAAAATGTTCTTTTTGTAAAGTTTAAGAAAATATATGTGTAAAATGATATATTTTCTATGAGAAATTATTTAAAGTTTCAAATTGATTTTAAAAACAAAAAAACTCGTAAGTTGAATTTTCAAACATTTTTAATAAAATCGGGGGAGATAACTCGCATTTGTTTACGGTACAAAACCGATCAATTTTTTTAAAATAAATGTTACCGCGACGGAGACAGGTACATGTAACTGATAGTCATCCCGCGATGAGAACGCGGTTTACCTGAGTTACCTCTAGATTACCGCGTTAGATTTTTCCCATCGCGGGAAAGCGGTAAACAAGAGATCCGCGTGCCTATACTGTAGGTACGGTAACTCATTCATTCGACCCATTGACTGGAATATCAAATGTGTCTAACAGAAGAAGGAGAAAACCATCGCATTATTTTTGTAGTTTAGAATCAAGAAATTTTACCAGTAAAATAATTCCCAAACTTATAAAAGATAGTGGGGAGAGAATTCAAGATTAGTTTGAAATATTGGATGAAACAAAGCAATTTTATGACAATTTATATTCAATACCTAATCAGGAAATAAACATAGTTGACTTAAATTCTGAATTGAAGTATGAAGATATTCCCAAGTTATCCAGAGAGGAATCTATGCTTTTAGAAGGTAAAATTACATTGAAGGAGGCTTCTACAACACTAAGTAAAATGAAAGCAAATAAATCACCAGGTTCTGATGGGTTCTCAGCTGAGTTTTTAGGTTTTTTTTGGAAATACCTTGGTACATTTGTTGTAAGGTCTATCAACTATGCATATGATAATGGCACTCTGTCAATATCACAGAAACATGGAATTATTACACTTTTACCTGAAGGAGACAAACCAAGACACTATCTTAAAAACTGGCGTCCAATTACACTTCTGAACACTATATATAAAATAGCTTCTGGTACCTTTGCAAATAGATTGAAGATTTACTTGGATAAACTTATCAATCCTGATCAAACTGGCTTCATTTCTAATAGGTATATAGGAGAACATACTTGACTAATTTATAATATTATGCAGTATACTGAAGAAGAAGAAACCCCAGGTCTTTTACTACTTATTGACTTTGAGAAAGCCTTCGATACCCTCTCATGGAATTTTATACAAAAGACCTTAACTTATACTACTCAAAATTTGATAAGGATCACTAGGTTATATGTGTGTAATTTACCACTAACATAACAAAAAACATAAATTTGACTCAGAAACGTGTTTACTCAGGTTATGAATGAAAATTCACGAACGGCATGAACATTTATCAATACGGAATGCTTAAAATCTGATAACAACACAAAAAGGCATTTCATTACAAAATGTTAACAGCAAACCAGAGAAAGAATTACACAGTTTTGGGGGATAGTTCATCATTACACTTAGTCGATGAAGTGTCAATACCGGGTATGGCCTCCCCTTGCATCAATGACAGCTTGACAACGTCGAGCCATGTTGTCAATAAGCACCCGGATGTTTCCAATGGGAAGGTTGTTCCACTCTTCCACGAGGGCGTTTCCGAGCTCTGCCAAAGTCGTGGGTTGTGCTCTACGGCGTGAAAAGGCAACCTACAGCATGTTCCATACATGCTCAATCGGGTTCAAGTCCGGCGAGCGCGCTGACCAGTCCATACGGACAATTGTCTCCTGCTGAAGGTACTGCTCCACCACCCTGGCGCGATGAGGACGGGCGTTATCATCCATCAGGATGAACTCAGGGTCAACAGCACGTAAACATCGAGGATCTCATCCCGGTACCGCACCCCCGTCATTGTTCTTCTCTTCAGGACATGAAGATCTGTTCTTCCATCCCTGCTGATTCCACCCCAGACCATGATGGAACCACCACCATAACGGTCATGTTCACTGATGTTGGCATCATGGAAACGTTCACGTTGTCATCGCCACACTCGGTGCCTCCTGTCTGTAAAGTCCAAACAATACCTGGACTCATCGGTGAGCAGAACTTGGACCCAATCGTTCTGTGTCCAAGTGACATGATCTTCAGCCCAGTCCAATCGCTCCCACCGGTGTCGAACAGTCAGAGGGACTCGAACACATGCCCTTCTCCAGTTGAGACCTGCATTGTAAAGCCGATTCCGTATTGTCTGAGTGGACACATTCACCCCCGAGGCGTTCAGGAGGTCGTTACGTAGGCTGGTTGCTGTCCAGAAGGGATGGCGTCGTGCCTGAAGAGCCACGAAATGGTCTTGGCGTTGGGTTGTCGATCTCTGACGACCACCCCCATGTCGATGTGCTGCTGTACCAAAAGTTTTCTGTCGGTTCCAGGCCCTGTTTACAACGCTCTGGCTGACGTTTAGTGCATTTGCAACGTCACGTTGTAAATAGCCAGCGTCAAGCATTCCAATACATCTGCCCAGTTGTTCTGTCGTCAGGCGACGCCTTACACGTTGAGGGGGCATTGTCTTGATAAACGTAGTGTAAACACTCAAATGAGTTTGAAATTTTAGAAAGAATCATACACCGATGCCTGAGTGAAAATCGTGCAATGGTAGCAAAAGCATAAACTGTGATGAGAAACGCATTTCCCATGGCATGAAATGCACGTGCAATTTGTTGAAGACGTTTTTGATTTCACTTGGACACAATATTGCCAGTTATGCAGTTATTAAATTTTTAAACAGAAAAATATCTATGATCCTTATCAAATTTTGAGTAGTATATTTTAAGTTTGGACCTGATATTCATAAATGGGTGAAATTATTCTATCACAACATCATATCTACTATTAACCAAAGTGGCAATATCTCAGCATCTTTCAACATTCAAAGAGGATGTAGACAAGGTGATCCTTTATCACCTTATATTTTTCTTCTTTGTGCAGAAATTGTAGCTATACAAATAAGAGAAATAAAAGTATTAAAGGTATAACTATAAATAATAATGGAAAGAAAAGTTCACAACTAGCCGATGATACATCAATTATACTTGATGGTAGCAAGGAATCTCTTCTAGAAACAATAAAAAGTATTGCAACACTTCTCTGAAATGTCAGGACTAAAAGTTAATTTTTCAAAATCCAATACAGTATAGATTGGATAAAAAAAATAATAATCAGGATACCCTTTCTAAAGACTTTCATATGAATTCGGGGACTTATAAGTTTACTCTACTTGAAATTAAGTTTGATATAGAGTTACAGAACATGTCAAAACTAACTTATCATCCAAAGTTAAGCAGAATAAAATCAATCTTAAATTAATGGGAGAAAAGACATTTGACACCGATAGGAAAATATATAGCTATCAAAACTCTGGTCTTGCCTCTATTAAATCATATTTTTATGGCAATTCCAAATCCCGATGACAGCTATTGTAAAGAATTAGATAAACTATTCTTTTCTTTCTTGTGGAGCCATTTTCAACATAGAATTAAAAGATGGTGAGATAAAAATGATCAATGTAAAGGCTTTTATAGCCTTTTAAAAATTGTTTTGGATGAGACAACTCTTTTTTTCAGATAGGGGTTTGCGTAATTTCATACCAAATTTAGATATTGATAAAGTTACTACATGTGGAATAGAATAGATAAAAAAAATAAAGACATCGGTGAAAAACAAATTTTGGATTGATGTATTTGATTACAGCATAAACAAAATCCATTTACAGTCACAGCAGATACTCCAATATTTTACAATTCTAACTTTCTTGTGGGTAGGAAAGTATTTCTTAATAAATCCATGTTTCACAATAATATTAAATACCTTAATGACCTTATTGATGAAGAGGGTTTGTTCGTGACTTATGAATCTTTCTGTAACATTTATCCAAAAGTGAAAATTAATTGTTTTAGAACATATGAGTGTTATAAATGCTATTTAAACATGGATGAAAAAAGTCAAAACAAACCCTCTGATTATGTCGAGTATATATACTCTTCTACGATGCAAAAAATCAAGACAATTTTATACTCTTCTCAATGAAAACTGCACAGAACCTACTGGTAAAAGAAAGTGGAATGAAATATTTGAATTAAATGACACAGAATGGAAAATGATTTTCAGATTGCCCTTTAAAGTTACAAGTAATTGTAAACTGTAATGGTTTCAATACATAATTCTGAGCAAAATTTTAGCTTCAACCTCATTCAAAATCAAAATTAGAGATGATAAGAATTGTACATTCTGTTAGATAGAAGAAGAAACAATTGAACATTTGTTTTGGGAATGTGATAGTGTTCAGCATTTCTTAAGAGAATTTGAAGTTTGTTTTGAACAAAAGACCAATCTTCAAATATCAATAACAAAAATAATTTTATTTTTGGATGAAAAGAAAACTATACAAAATAATCTTCTTCTTTAACTTAAATATTATATCTACACTATGAGCTGTAAAGGGAAGACACTGAATGTAAGTTTTGCGATATCGCTAATGAATACATTTAATGAAACTCAAAGACATCTTGCATATAGAAATGGTGAAAAAGATTTGTTTGATACCTGCTGGAACCGCTGGAATCAATTATTTCATTGAGTGTTTAAAAAAAAAAAAAAAAAGAAATTCAATATATATGTACCTTTAATCTATTAGATAATGACTATATGCATCTCTCTCTCTCTCTCTCTCTCTCTCTCTCTCTCTCTCTCATATAAAACATGTCTGTATCTCTCTCACACAGAAAAGAATAATACATATACCTTTGGTAGCTTGTTATAAACATTTTGTACAAGTTCTTTTATATATATATATATATATATATATATATATATATATATATATAGAAAAGAAAACACAGAAATCCTCCGTAAAGCTTTAGCGCTTTCATTACATCTTCAGAAGCTTTACAAAAATGTATACATAGCAGTATCATAGTAACAGTGATTATGACGTCAAAGTAAGCGGAACGTTAAATGTCTATATTGTGACTTCATGGATAATGTACAACAATGATTTGGAAAAAGTACGGGGACATCATAGGCAATTATAGAAGACTATTAAGTTTTGGCTTTAGAATACCAATGAAATGTTTTTCTTTTTCCCGTCTCTGAATAGCACTGGCACATCTGAGTTTATAAAATGGGAAAATGTTAAATCGTTTTTACCACACGTTTCCAGGTTTGCACTTAACTGGATTTGTCTGTATTCAGGTGTACTGATGTGCTGCTTATGTACACGTACACGGGCACGGAGAGTGTTGCCAGTTTCACCAATGTAATATTCCTTGCATCCAGGACATGTGATGGCTTATATGACATCCTTTGTATCGCTTGACATGTTAGCATTAACTTTAAATTCTCGTCCGTTAAAATTATAACTGGTCCCTTCTGTAATGTAGTCACATGTACGAATCGAGGGTCCGTACACTTTGACACTGTATAAGTACGGTCATCTAATAAGTAACGCCAATCGGGCAGAATATTATGAAAAATGGGTAAGCCTGGAAAATCCCGTAATCCCGAGGAAATTTAGAATTAAACCAATTCTGGGAGAACCGGTTGAACAAAGAAATGTTAGAGTTGAGACAGCTAAGAATCGTGTGACGGGGGAAATACAGTTACTCAGGATGCGGTCAGAAAACAACCATAAGAAAGTTATGTCGATTGACCTAGAAATGGAGCGCATACTGAAAACTAAGGCACATGGTAGAATATTAGAAATACTTCAAGATACATGGAGATCTGATTGCCTTAAAGAGGAACAAACTTCATACAACAGATGGAAATATAGGGAATCATGGCTTTTGGATTATGAAAAGAATTATGGTAAGGATGTTATTAAACCAAATAAACCAAGACTACATCAATTGCATGATAGACAAACTTCTAGGAAAAGTTACGCGTCCGCCGAAAAAAAAAATTCTACAAATATTCCCACAGTTACAGTGGATCTCCCTATGGAAAATACACCTGGGCCATCATTTTCTAAAGGAATAAATTCATTTTCGGGAAAACGAAAAAATACAAATAAGAATCAATAGGAGAATTCTAAATCCAAAACTCAAATCTCTCGTAGTGCTATTCCGCAAAATCGACAGATTCCTACGCATCACAAAACTATAAACAGGCGGAATCAGGACAATAGCGGACAAAATGAAAATAACCGAGGATATAGTAGAAATAGACGTCCACCAAACTTTTACAGAAACGAAAGAACCATGTATATCGGAAGAGGGATACGCAACTATTTTTTAGGAGGAGGCAAAATAAGCCAAGGCCAGAGATACAAGAACCAAATACCACGGTTATCAACAACAGCAATTCAAGGGATACACCCAGGAATATAATTAAGACAGAACCAAAAGCATTTAATCTTTCCGATAGACAACTAACGGATTCCGAAATAAAACTACTGTCTAAGGGTCTAAAATACACCCCTACACCTCATGTCAATAATCAAGAGCTTAAAACGGATGTTAAAGCCTATACTCGGCGACTCAGACTATATGAATATTTTCATGAAAGTGAGACCAGTGAATCTGAATCCGAGTCTACAGAGGCAGAGCCAACAAACATTGTAAGAAATAAATCAAAGTTTAATCCAAAACGAGGAAGAAATAGAACTTTGGATGCCGTTTGCGACACATTAGAACATCTTCATTTTCCAAACAAACCCAGGAATATTAAATCTAATCTCTCTACGGAAGAGGAAAATGCTCTTAAAAACCTCCGTGATGACCCTACTATCATTATTAAAGAGGCCGAGTTGGAGGTGGAGTTGTCTTAATGAATAAGGATTTCTACAAAAATAAAATTTTACAAATGTTACAAGACAACAATTTTTATGATAGACTACACAATTGTCATGAGAAGAAAACCATTACAAAAATTAAAACTCTAGTATATGGACCACTATCGGAAGGTTTAACAGATAAAGAACAGGACTACCTGACAAACTTTGAATTCCGAGAGAGTCAATTCTATGGTTTACCTAAAGTTCACAAGTCTAAAATTATTAAGGATGCCATAGCAAATCAAAATAGTGTATGTATTAAATCTTGATCCAGCTGACTTATCCTTCGGACCCATAGTAGGAGGACCAAACTGTTCAACGCAGAGACTGAGTCATTTATTGGATATACTTTTAAAATCACATTGCCAAAAAGTACCCAGCTCTGTAAGAGACGATCTGGATTTTATAAATCATTTACCTACTCAGGTCACCTCCAACACTAAACTTGTCACTCTGGATGTTATTAGTTTATATACTAATATTCCTTCAGAATTAGGATTGGAAGCGGTAAAATTCTGGATGGAAAAATATCCCGATGTACTTGATGACAGATTCCAACAGGATTTTATTTTAGAAGCACTAAAATTAGTTCTAGACAACAACTCGTTTGCTTTTTCCGACCATCATTACCTCCAAATTAAGGGAACTGCAATGGGGACAAAAGTAGCACCTACCTATGCAACATTAACCCTAGGTTATCTAGAACATAAGTTCCATGATCAACTATGTACGTTGTGGGGGGCAAATTTTGCAAATAATATACAGTCTAAATGGAAGAGATATTTAGATGATTGCTTTATTTTGTGGGATGATGATGTCGATAAGTTATCGGAGTTTTACGATCTACTAAACCAAATGAACTCGGATATCAAATTTACGATGGAAACAGATGATATGCAAATGCCATTTCTTGACGTTCTTATATTAAAAGAAAATACCAGATTACATACGGATATTTAGTATAAGCCCACAGATACACACCAATACCTGCATTTCGGATCGTGCCATCCCCACCATACTAAAACAGCTATACCATATAAACTCGCAAGAAGGATTTGTACCATTGTCAGCAATATCGATACGAGGGATATCCGCTTGGAGGAATTAAAATTGTATTTATTAACCCAAAAATACCCAGAACAACTTGTAGACGATGGAATAATGAAGGTTAAGGAGTGCGATAGGATACAGCTACTTTCAAACACACGATGTGCTAATGACGGAGAAATAATACCATTTGTACATACATGTACTTATAATCCGAGAAATCAAACCATGAATTCAATTGTTTATGAATTAAACAAGCTACATGTACTTAGAGAAGATGAACAAACAAAAGGCATATACAAGAACTGTCGTTTTATTAACCGTAAACGCCAGCTCAAAAATCGTAAGAGAATACTTTGTTCCTCCCAATTAGATGACCGTACTTATACAGTGTCAAAGTGTACGGACCCTCGATTCGTACATGTGACTACATTACAGAAGGGACCAGTTATAATTTTAACGGACGAGAATTTAAAGTTAATGCTAACATGTCATGCGATACAAAGGATGTCATATACGCCATCACATGTCCTGGATGCAAGGAATATTACATTGGTGAAACTGGCAACACTCTCCGTGCCCGTGTACGTGTACATAAGCAGCACATCAGTACACCTGAATACAGACAAATCCAGTTAAGTGCACACCTGGAAACGTGTGGTAAAAAACGATTTAACATTTTCCCTTTTATAAACTCAGATGTGCCAGTGCTATTCAGAGACGGGAAAAAGAAAAACATTTCATTGGTATTCTAAAGCCAAAACTTAATAGTCTTTTATAATTGCCTATGATGTCCCCGTACTTTTTCCAGATCATTGTTGTACATTATCCATGACGTCACAATATAGACATTTAACGTTCCGCTTACTTTGACGTCATAATCACTGTTACTATGATACTGCTATGTATACATTTTTGTAAAGCTTCTGAAGATGTAATGAAAGCGCTAAAGCTTTACGGAGGATTTCTGTGTTTTCTTTTCATATTTTTTAAATATTAGTATCCGATTACTGAGACTCTATTTCAATTTTGGATATATATATATATATATATATATATATATATATATATATATATATATATTGTATGTATGTTTAAAAAAAAGTAAATATAAAAAACAAATGTGTCTAACACTGAAGCATGGTTTTGAAGAATTTCATCTTTTAAAAGAGCAATTGGAGTATAAAAGTTAAACTAGTTTTAAACTAATTGTGCTATCCTGTTTAAATAAAGGACATTATTATTATTATAGTATAAGTACGATTACCAAAAGTAGAATTAATGCTTAGTTCGTTTAAAATACAGTTGTAATAATGAGCCTTACAAGCAAAGACAATGTTGTTACAGGCTTTGTCAGCTGGAACCAAAACATATTCCTCATGTAACCTATCTAATTCTTTTATCACTTCTGGTTTACTTAACACAGAAGGATAGATCATACGTACTTTTGTTTTAATGTGTCTAATGCGGGATTTTGATATTCCTCTTAGACTTTTTATCCATTCTGACAATGTATCAACTTGTCTGTCAGTAGCCTGCCTCGATTTGAAAAAAATTATCGGACGCAGAACAAGCTCTTGCGTATCGAACCAGTTGAGAGATATAAACACCATATGCAGGTGATAATGGAACATTGCTACGTAAAGATGAGAAGTTGACAATGGGAAAGCTGAAATCATCCCGTTTATCATAAAGTTGAGTTGCCGTTAGTATCTATTTTCAATAAAATTTCTCAGTGTGAAGCAGAAATGGACGACTTTTTTGTGGTTTCATTTATTTCGAGTTCACAGGGATATATCGATCGACATATGAATGAAAATTAGCATTGTGAATAGATAATACGTTGTTGATATATCTAAATGTTGCTTCGAAGGCCACAAGATATTTTGTCTTCTCACGTGGAAGTTTTTGAATAAATTCCGCTTCATATTAATATAAAAACAGGTGAGCTAACAAAGGAACACAATCTGTGCCCATGGAAATTTTAACAGACTGTTGGAAGACCTGATCACCAAAGACTACGAAGATACTGTTAATGAGGAACTCCAGCATATCCTTCTTTTCAACATCAGAGTACTTGTGTGGAATCATCTCTTTATGAGATTGATCACTGTTCGTTATCTTTACCTTTCGCTTAGAATCCGACCTTTCAAGATCAGTAATTCATCACGTGGAATCCTACCATTAGTCAAAGTTAGAATAAAATACAAAATTGACTGAGACAATGTTTATACCATTCAAAACGATATCGAGGCATATCGTGGGATCGTATTACTGAAAATTCTGAATCGTGTGATTCTTCATTTTACATGTGCATTTTCTAGCTGATGTTAGATACCTATAGAAAACAGTTATAAAACATTAGATTATAACACTTCATTGAATATTTTGGAAAGAGTACATTTTGATAAAGCTTTAGAAACACTATTAAGAACGCACATTGAAACATGTTCCCCTCTTTCTACTCAGAGTTTTGGAAACTTAAGTCAGCGCAGATTTTTTTTTCAAAACGTTTAAGGTTTTGATATCAAAATACATGTAACTGGAAAACACGCTTTAGATATTTTAGATCCACCATCATGTCCTAAAGTCAAATAATCTACTAATGAAAATTCATTTTCCTACAACCGATCTTCTTCGACTTGTTCAATGTGCATGCGTGAAAAAAGGTTCATACGTGCATGAAGACATCGTCCAGATTATCATTTTTCCAAGGAAAACAGCATGATTAGACCGAGATTGCGCTTGGAAAACATATGATACACATATTTATTATATACCCATCAATGTATCGTTCGTTGATACTGTGGATTTCACAGCGTGTGATCCGGTTTTCCGGATCACCACAGTGTGGTTTTCTGATTCCGTATCAGTATCCTCTGAAACTGATGCCGTCACAATGACGTCACAATACAACAACGCAACGTTATTTGTGGAAAATATTGACCACGTCACAAAACAAAAAAGTATATCTGCGTACACAAAACATAATTTCACTGTATGTCTGTATTTTTTGATAATTTGGATTACATTTAGTATCTTATAAATGCGGATTTAAAATACATAGGGGGTATATAATAAATTTATCATTACTACAGTAACTTGATCCGAAGAGTTGGATCACGTCTCGTTGACAGGCGCGGATCATCAGATCAAACTCGACGCTTCGCGTCTTGTGTGATCTGATGATCCGCGCCTGTCAACTCGACGTGATCCGACTCGTCGGATCAAGTTACTGTAGTAATAATATATATTTATTATATACCCATCAATGTATCATTCTTTGATACTGTGGATTTCACAGCGTGTGATCCGGTTTTCCGGATCACCACACTGTGGTTTTCTGATTCCGTATCAGTATCCCCTGAAACTGATGCCGTCACAATGACGTCACAATGCATAAACGCAACGTTACTTGTGGAAAATGTTGACCGCGTCACAAAACAAAACTGCGTACACAAAATATAATTTCATGGTATGTATGTGTTTTTGATAATTTGGATTACATTTATTATCTTATAAATGTAGATTTTAAATGCAGAAGGGGTTATATAATAAATTTATCATTACTACAGTAACTTGATCCGAAGAGTTGGATCACGTCTCGTTGACAGGCGCGGATCATCAGATCAAACTCGACGCTTCGCGTTTCGTGTGATCTGATGATCCGCGCCTGTCAACTCGACGTGATCCGACTCTTCGGATCAAGTTACTGTAGTAATAATATATATATCCACGTACACGACGTACCGAGATCAAACATGATATCATAAATCTACGTTTTTGAGTTCTATGATTTCGAAGAAATGTTGACACAAACTGTGCCTGCCTCCTAATTTAATATTAAAGATATGTTTTATTCAAAGTAGATATTAATGGCAAACTAACAACTCAACCTTATGACAAACGGAAGGATTTCAACTTCCCATATTTTTGTACCAATATCCCATTATCATTTGCATATGGTGTTCAGTTCTCTCAACTGATTCGATACGCAAGATCTTGCTCTAATTATGGTCAGTTTTTAAATCGAAGCAGGCTACTGACAACAAGTTGATGGTACAGAGGTTCCAACAGTCTCGTTAAAGTCAGCATTTCGCAAATTCTATGGTCGTTATAACGATCTAGTTCGTCAATACAACCTCGCATTGGGTCAAATGCTGTCTGACGTGTTTCATACCGATTGTTAAGCCGTTCTTGGCACACTGATTTTGACTGCGGATAACTCCGTTTACCTGATCAGTATATGGGGCTCACGGCGGGTGTGACCGGTCAACAGGGGATGTTTACTCCTCCTAGGCACCTGATCCCGCCTCTGGTGTGTCCAGGGGTCCGTGTTTGCCCAACTATCTATTTTGTATTGCTTGTAGGAGTTATGAGATTGATCACTGTTCGTTATCTTCACCTTGCATTTCACAAATTCTATGGTCGTTATAACGATCTAGATTGCCAATACAACCTATCATTAGGTCAAATGCTGTCTGACGTGTTTCATACTGATTCTTAAGCCGTTCATGGTGTGACCGGTCGATAGGGGATGCTTACTCCTCCTCTGCACCTGATTCCACCTCCGGTTTGTCCAGGGGTCCGTGTTTGCCCAACCCTCTCTCTTGTATTGCTTATAGGAGTTATGAGATGATCACTATTCGTTATCTTCACCTTTCATACAATTGGAATGAAATCATTCATACTGATCAAGCATGCATTTTGCATTAAATCGATTAGATAACTTTTTTCTTTTCTTGTTACATTGTAAATGGGTTTTCTCAACATAACATTTACGCAATGGAACATTAGATTAATACATTTCTAAGAAATTTATTAAATTTTCAGAAAGATAGATTTCAGTGCTGTCGAAATTTTATATGGACGAAAAGTTCTGAAAGGATTAAATGAAATCATAACAAGTTTATATAGAAAGGAAAATTGTTTGATATTTCAATAACAAGAAATGGAAATCCTATCATGTTATTCCAGGAAACCTGATGTACCTAAGTCTGTAGACTATGACTTGAGTCTCATATACTTAGGCTTCATTTCTAAAACAGCAATACATTGACTACTTATCATATACATATATTATCAAGTGCTCTTTATCATCATCATTTACCTAACTCTGTAGACCATGACTACCTAACTCTGTAGACACCATGACTACCTATCTCTGTAGACCATGACTACCTAACTCTGTAGACCATGACTACCTAACTCTGTAGACCATGACTACCTATCTCTGTAGACCATGACTACCTAACTCTGTAGACCATGACTACCTAACTCTGTAGACCATGACTACCTATCTCTGTAGACCATGACTACCTAACTCTGTAGACCATGACTACCTATCTCTGTAGACCATGACTACCTAACTCTGTAGACCATGACTACCTAACTCTGTAGATCATGACTTGAGTCTCATATACTCAGGCTTCATTTCTAAAACAGCAATAAATTAACTACATATCATATACATATATCATCAAGAGTTCTTAATCATCAGATTCTCTCACATGAAATGTACATCGCAAACAAAACTTAGACATCATCATTGTACTAAAATAACCTTATCTGGTGTAGCATATGTACTACTAAGTGATACGTCAACAAATATACACGTCAAGAAAATCAACAAAGAACATGGTATAGGGTCAAGTACTACACAGTCCTACTCTTATGATTAAATACTGATTGAATTGGGAACTTCCTCTGGCAAAAGATATTCATACTTTCTGCTAATCTTCTCGTTTCTGTTACGAATCTTGGAGCTGATGCGTTTCAAATCTTTTCTAAATCTGAAAATGATAAAAACAATTTTGTGATACTGACCAACAGGTGCTAAGATTTTTCAATGTTTTGTACAATATTCAAATTTCATAGGTGAAATTGAAGTCGAAGATTCTTCTCACATTACCAGTAAGTGAATGAAAGGAAAATATAACAAACAATGATTAATCACACAACCCCTATAAGCAATACGAAATAGAGGGTTGGGCAAACACGGACCCCTCCCCTGGGTATATCAGAGGTGGGACCAGGTGCCTAGGAGGAGTAAGCATCCCCTGTTGACCGGTCAGACCCACCGTGAGCCATATGTCTTGATCAGGTAAACGGAGTTATCCGTAGTCAAAATCAGTGTGCCACAAACGACCTAATAAACGATATGAAACACGACAGACAGTATTTTACCCAATGGTAGATTGTACTGGCAAACTGAGATGCTATAACGACCATAGAATTTGCGAAATGCTTACTTTAAACGAGACTGTTGGAACCTCTGTACCATCAACTTGTTTGTCAGTAGCTTGCTTCGATTTAAAAACTGACCATAAGCAGAACAAGCTCTTGCGTATCGAATGAGTTGGTGTTTTTCTTCAACAAACCTTTTTTCATAATTAAAATCGAATTCTTGAGAAAAAGATGTAAATATTTGACACAATGTTATGGGAATACATACAACATTTTGTTTCGTAGCAAGTCCTTAGTTAATGCAAAAGTAATATTTTTCATTCAGTTTCAGTAGGTCTCGAAGATCTAGGAATTACGTATCTTACTCTTCGACTAAAGCAACTGCTGCAGGATCGTACACGTAATCCACCTCAAAGTCCCCGAGGGCATTAGTGCTCCTTGCACTTAGAATTGTTGTGATAATCATCGTGTCCAATGTAGTAGATCTGTCAAGCAAAGCTTTCACAATTTCCCCTTCTTCCAATGGTGTCTGTAATTTAAACAGAGTAGTGCACAAATTAATCTAGTATTTCCCCAATGTAGAAACTAGAGAAGGAAAATGTGGCGTGAATCATTGTAGCTTGTGTTAAAGCAACAGCAGATTTTAAACGATTTGAATGTATATGATGTGTTGTTGTGTGATGCATATGAACTTCATTGACACCTGTGAGATAGACAAGATTCTAGACGTTCTATGTTTAGAACGACGATTGTCAGAATTCAATAGAAAGATGATGCAATACCTGTTTACTCTAAATCTGTTACTATGGCATTTTCTAAAACTAAAACAATCTTTCAGATTGTTTTAGTATAAATAGACTAAATTTTGTAATAAGCACTTTGGACTTTTACATCTGAGTATTGGATTGAACTTAACGGCCGTCTTGTCACAACTTTTATTCTCGGGTATGAATTCAGCTCGGCGGTAAACCAGCATCACACACTGTATCTGTGAACTCTGATTAGGCCTACTGTAAGCTAGCCATTTTTTAATATATTTTTTTGTAGATAATTATAAATAAATTGTTAGACCCTTGATTTAATTTTGATCGATTTCTGCTGGTTTTGGGGTTTATTCTGATCCTTAGGGTTGATCATGTGATGTCTTAGGTTTTTGCAATTTTTTTTTTATCAAATTAATCTTTGCGCATGATATAAATATATGTTTCAGATGAATTTTATTCACTGCATAAAATACACAAAATGGTAAACTATTGATACTGAATTTTTTTTTTTATATTTCCATAGATAATCAATGATTTATAATAATCAAATTTTTGTCAAGGGTAATAACTCCTACGCTGGTATTTCTTCTACTTTACGTCTATTATACAATGTTTTCCCTAACAACCACAATTAATTTATACAGATTTATGAATTAGCAGTGATTTTAAACTGTTGACATTTTAAATTTGCCATTTCACCAAGTTTTTATTTATTTTTATCATTCTGTATAACGAAAAATGTATGATTTTCTGATTTTAGCATATACTTGATAAGTTTTTCTATGGCTGACATCTTTAAAAAGTTGGCAACATACCTATTTTCTTTGGTTATTAATTAAATTTAACCATACTGAGTGGAAATAAATACAGTTTTTCCACTTTCAACCATCAAAATAGATAAGTCACACGAGGATGTGATAACATTGTTATCAAAATTCCTAATATTAGCTGCTATAATCTGGATAAATACACGTTGAAGACAGTAATTTAATCTGCTAGAGTATGGGTAAACACAAAAGACAGTAATTTAATCTGCTAGAGTGTGGGTAAAGACAAAAGACAGTAATTCGATCTGCTTGAGTGTGAATAAGCTCAGTGTACAGTAATTTGTTGTGCTAGTGTAGAGTCTGGAATTTTTAGAATTAAGAGAAAAACGTTTCATTAACATATATTAACGAGAATCTGATGGGCAACATACATTGCTCCGACAAAAGTATGTTATCACAACTGTGGGTCTGTTATTGGAAGAATTTGAATTAAAAAAAAACGCTACAGGAAAACCCTATTTACTATGTACTACACAGAGGATCTAGAGGGAGTGCTTATGGCATATGGAATTTATGAAATTGAGTTACCAGATTTGATATTTCCCGAGACTTGGCGAGGGAAATATTCAAATCCGGCAACAAATTTCATATGTTATAAGGACGGTTATTGCATATCTATAGATATAGGCTATTTTGTTTACAATAGCTCTATTTCAATAATACATGTATACATATTACGGGGATAATATTTCTACAGGGATATTCCTTGTCGATCTTAATTAGATGTGTCGGGGGTTCTCTCTACAGAGACGCCCCTTGTCGATCTTGATTAGATGTGTCGGGGGATATCCCTACAGAAACGCCCCTTGTCGATCTTAATTTTAGGTATTGGGGGTTCGCCGAATTGCAGCGGGGATAATGCAACTGAAAGAAATATTTCTTTGTGTGCGTCATTTTGCTTGTTTGTTTCACTCCTTTCCAGATTTTTTTCACTCATATTGAAACGGCAACAGTTCTAGCTGATGTGCACAAAGTTAGACCTATGCGTTACGCCCAGGGCCGTATCAGTGAAATAGCTTTATCGTGGCAATGCTTGCCGCGATATGGCACCTCGTGTTTTATCCGGAAGACCCACAACTCTCACTTCTTGATGTTGAACGTTTGGTGAAAGTGAAGTCACTACCTATACCTTCGTATTAAGTTGAACGCTACGAAGACATGATTTGGGCTCGAACCCACATACTCATGGTCACAAAGTAATAACAAAGCCACAACAGCCAATCAAACGGAAAATAGAGGGAAAGTACATGTACATCATATACAAACACAAAATTCCATACTGCAATATAGATTGATTAATCGATTGTTTGTTTTGCGTCCCGTTGAATTTTTTCAATCGTTTTGAGACGTCACAATCTGTAGGTGAAGTACCACAAATCTAGACCTATGTTTAGCGCTCATAGTTGTAGCAGTGAAGGTTCTTTATCGTGAAACGCCTGCCGTGATACGGGACCTCCAAAAGACCCATGATTCTCATTTTTAAATGTCAACCATCGAGGTGGTCTAGAGGTAGAGCATTCGGCTCGCAAACGGGAGGTCAGGGTTCGAATCCTGGCCGCGACAGACGTAAGTCATTAAAACAGGAAAAGAACCAGTTCCATCACCAGACACTCAGCATTAGGTGTGAATGTCACGAGTCTTAGGATACGACCTTAATATCGGATGTCCCGTGTCACAGTAGGTGTGGCTCGCTAAAGAACTCTCACTGCTCAATGGCCGTAAGTGCCGAGCATAGGCCTAAAGTTGAAGCCCTTCAACGGTCTTGAGCAGGACGTTAAACAATACAAAATCAATCAACCGAGCGTTTGGCGACGGAGCAATCACTACCTATTTTAATATCCTAGGTTTGACGCCATGGCACGAGCGGAGCCCGAGCTCACGATTACGAAGCGAACGCTCTATCACTGAGCTACCGCGACCGGTTAATTTATACAACAATAAAGAATATCATTATCACTTATTGTATCCAAATGAGTTGTAAAACTATAATAACATATTTCCCTTACATTGTCTTTAGAAAACAATGTTATCAATCCACCCATATCGTGCGAGTCACAGTTTGAACAAAATCAACTTGAACTTTATCATTTCTGATCCAATGGATTTTATCAAGATTTTTATTCTACTCCCTATCTACTTCAGCAGAAACGAAAGGTATACCTGCATGTTAAATTTTGACAGATGGTAGACTTCGCCTTTGAAACTTTTAAGAAGATGTGTTTGTAAAACACCGATGCCCATGTAAAACAACAAAGAATTATGGTACCCAAAGAAAGGTCTTGTCACAAGGAATATACATGTGAAATATGAAAGCCCTTTCACTAACCATTAAAAAGGTATGACCTAGATTAAAGATTTCCAAAAGCAAGTCAAAATTTAATGTGAAGGTCAAAAGGTAAAACAAATTGATACTTAAAGATAGGTCTTGTAACAAGAAACACACATGATAACGAACATTGATCAATCTCAAAACACCTATAGAGTCAGGCAAACACAGACCACTAGACATGAGGTGGCATCAGGTGCCTGGGAGGAGTAAACTTTCCCTGCCGAGTGGTCACTCCAGCTGTGAGCCCTATATATTTATCAGGTAAACGTGAATTTAATGCAAAAATCAATGTGTAAAGAACGGCCTAACATTGCTATAAACAAGTCAGATAACATTTGATCCAATGACAAGCATTGGTAAATTAGATCGTTGGAAAGACCATAAAATTAGCAAAATGCTGACTTTAAACGAAACTGTTGAAATCCCTGTAACAAACTTTATTGGTGAGTTGCCTACCTCGATTTAAAGACTGATCATACGCACAGCAATCTCTTGCGTATCGAATTAGTTGAGAGACATAAACACCATATATAGGTGATAGTGAAATATCGCTAAATAAATATAGAAACTTGTCATAAAGTTGTGTTGTTATTTTGCTGTTAACATCTGTTTAATATTACAACTGTATATCTAAGTATGAAGCAGGTGTGGAAGATTTGTAATGTCTTTTATTTCGAGTTTAATGGGATATATCGAATCGAAATATCGGTCAACAGGGGATGATTACTCCTCCTAGGCACCTGATCCCACCTCTGGTGTGTCCAGGGTCCGTGTTTGCCCAACTATCTATTTTGTATTGCTTGTAGGGATTATGAGATTGATCACTGTTCGTTATCTTCACCTTTCATAATTGAAAATGATGATTATTGTCAATAGATAAAACAAAGTCTATACATCTAAATGTCTACATATAATTATCGAGTGTAATATGTGGCAATAGAAGAATCTGTTCTAATCGAGCGTCAAAACTGATCTGAACTACATTTGTATATATATATATATATATATATATATATATATATATATCCAAATTGTGTTTTTAAAAAAAATCACAGTGTCCGGTATAAAATATTAAAAGAAATAGAATAAACAGTACACAAAGTACACAGTACACAGAAAAATATAATATAATAAAATATAAGAAAGTACACAGAAGGCGTTAAATTTTTAACTTTGTGTACTGTTTATTCTATTTCTTTTAATATATATATATATATATATATATATATATATATATATATATATATATATATATTGAAATAGAGTCTCAGTAATCGGATAAGAATATTAAAAATATATGAAAAGAAAACACAAAAATCCTCCGTAAAACACTAGCGCTTTCATTACATCTTCAGAAGCTTTACAAAACTGTATACATAGCAGTGTCATAGTAACAGTGATTATGACGTCAAAGTAAGAGGAAAGTTAAATGTCTATATTGTGACGACATGTATGATATACATGTACAACAATGATCTGGGAAAAGTACGGGAAAATCATAGGTAATTATAAAACACTATTCAGTTTTGGCTTTAGTATACAAATAAAATGTTTTTCTTTTTCCCTGTCTCTGAATAGCACTGGCACATCTGAGTTTGTAAAATGAGAAAATGTTAAATCGTTTTTACCACACGTTTCCAGGTGTGCACTTAACTGGATTTGTGTGTATTCAGGTGTACTGATGTGCTGCTTATGTTCACGTTCACGGAGAGTGTTGCCAGTTTCGACAATGTAATATTCCTTGCATCCAGAACATGTGATGATGTATATGACATTCTTTGTATCGCATGACATGTTAGCATTAACTTTAAATTTGTGTCCGTTAAAATTATAACTGGCCCCTTCTGTAATGTAATCACATGTACCGCATCGATGGTCCGTACACTTTGACACTGTAGAAGTACGGTCATCAAATTGGGGGGAACAAAGTATTCTCTTAAGATTTTTGGGTTGACGTTAACTGCTAATAAAACGACATAAGAATATTTGCTGTCTTAGTGTTACGAAATTTACCCTTGTGATCAGTGTTACCTTGTCTTTTGGTGGGTTTCCTTTCATTTTGGTAGGATAGTTAGGAGGAAATCCGTACGCGTCATATTGAGGGAAGTTAGCGGCTGCGTGGACCACACTGCTGCTGAATATAACGGAAGTGAAGACGATAATCAGTTGCTCAGCGGAGGTGAACTTTCCGTTTGTAAGTGGAACACCCTAACAGGAAAAAAAAAACAATGAGTAAAAATCTATATATATATATTTCAAGTTAATTTCTTTTAACAAGCGAAAAGTCTTCATGGATATCATTACGGAGTACCAATATTCCACAGCCTCCTTTTGATTTTTCAAGTCCCAGTTCACGTCCAAAGGTTTGAATTTCGGCGTCATTGGTAATCTTTTCGTCTGTATCTGTATGGAAATTCAAAAACAATTGCAATGGTTAGAATATATATCGACTCTAATATGTTCGCATTTGCAAGTTAAAGAAATAGAAATAGATTGATGATAATATCCTACATCATTAGGAGCATTTGAGTTTATATTGTTCATGAAAGATGAAGACAACGAACAGTGATCAGTCTCATAAATCCCATAAGCAATACATTTCGTTTCTACATTTTTCATCGTGTTCATTGAATGACAAGTACATGTATGAAAGGTGAGGATAACGAATAGTGATCGATCTCATAAATTCCATAAGCAATACAAAGTAGATAGTGGGGCAAACACGGACCCCTGGACACACCAGTGGTGGATCAGCTGCCTAGGAGGAGTAAGCATCCCCTGTCGACCGGTCACACCCGCCGTCAGCCGTATATCTTGATCAGCTAAACGGGGTTGTCTGTAGTCAAAATCAGTGTGCCACAAACGGTCTAATAATCGGTATCAAATACGTCAGACAGCTTTTGACCCAATGATAGGTTGTATTGGCAAACTAGATCGTTATAACGACCATAGAATTTGCGAAATGCTGACTTTAAACGAGACTGTTGTTGAAACCCTGTACCATCAACTTGTTTGTCAGTAGCTTGCCTCGATTTAAAAACTAAGAATAAGCTGTTGCGTATCGAATCAGTTGAGAGATATAAACACCATATGCAGGTGGTCATGGAATATTGCTACTTAAATGTGGGAAGTTGACGATTGAGAAGCTAAAATCATCACGTTTGTCATAAAGTTGAGTTGTTAGTTTGTCATTAATATTTACTTTCAATAAAATATCTAAGTATGAATCAGAAGTGGACGAGTCTGTGGAGTCTTTTATCTCGAGCTCGCAGGGATATATCGAATCAGCATATGAATGAATATTATCATTGTTAATAGATAAAATGTCGTCGATATATTTCTGTAAATACTCACAGAAAGACAGTATGACTATCGTATATTATTTCTGTGTCTTGGAATTTTGATTAAAAAAATTCCATAATACGGCAATAAATGACTTGTCTATCATAACAAAATCTGTATATACAAACCGTAGTAGAGCTGGACATATTTGGTAACGTAGCTGCGAATGGCTTCATACAAATCCAAAGAGTCGTCACGCTGGTAAAAAGTTGGCAGAAGTTTTCCATCCGTGGAGTAAAGCTGTTGAAATTGATTTTAAATGATGTCAAAATATGTTTGTTTTTTTTTGTTGGAGTTAATATTACTTAGTTGAATGGACTGAATTTCATTAGATAATGCACAATTAATATCAAGACATGAGACTTTAGATAATGATAGCAAGATGGAGATGTGCAACGGTGGTGATAATGCTCACGTAAGTGAACGTCATTGCACTGCTAACTTTTATATGTTTTGGTGGTCTTTTGCGGAAGCATGACTTCTTACTGGAAGATAATATTACACTTGAGCATGTCAATAAAAATACAGTTCCAAGCAAATCACATGGTGAACTGCCATACGCCTACTACATGGGGTTGGATTCATAATGCTTAAATTTCTATCTATCCACTGACACTGTATCCCATACTGAGAGGAAAGGATATGGTTTGAACAAAATTGATCCTACAACACAAGAACATACCTACATGTTGTTTTGACTAATTGGAGTTTTATCGTCTTTCAAAATATTTCTATAGAATGGTATTTGTATCATAGTACAACTATAATCCTCAATTCATGTTCTATACTGGAGTCAGAGATTACTATCTGATTGATTGATTGTATATTGTAACGTCCCTCTCGAGAATTTTTATTCATATGGAGACGCCACTATTTCCAATGAAGAACTACAAAATCTAGGCTTATGCTCGGCGCTTACGGCATTTCAGCGGGGAAGATCTTTATCGTGCCACACCTGCTATGACATGGGGCCTCGGTTTTTGCGGTATCATCTGAAGGACCGCCTCATTTAGTCATCTCTTACGACAGGCAGGGGGTACTGAGGACTTATTCTAACCCACGGGAACCATTACTTGAATAAACTATTACTGTGACTGAAGTATTGAACCAGCTTTTTGCCCCGTCTTCAATTTTTATCTTTCCTTCAAGTAGATGTGGTCCTTTATCTAGAGAAAATTGAGTCTGTAGAACCTTGTCTTACGTATTTTAATGAATTTTACGTTGATTTAAAATTGGTAAAGTGTTGGTAGTAACAGTCGTGTATGAAAAGTTGGAAAACAAAAACGACTGAGAAAAAGGATCGATTCTTTTCTTTGGCTGAGGGGATCTAAAAAAAAAACAAAACAACTAAACAAACCCCTCGTTGCTTCAGGAATTCGGGATAAGTTCCCTCCACATCCATTCTCCACGACCCCGTTCTAAAATGAAAATATAACATGAGAGAACTATGTGCAGTAGACTACGTACTGCCACGCAAATTATATTTTGAGAGGGAACGAATGATTGATATGCCACTCTTAGGAATATTACTTAGTATCCTGCATTAGTCTACCAGGTGAACTAGCGTTTAGAAAATGCTACATTGTCCCATTAGAATTAGTCATGCATGATGGGATTCTCAATAGTAAGAAAACCTTGATAGATCGAACTGCTTTACATGTATGTCAACGTCCTTATTTCATTATGTTAAATACTTGGCAAAGATACAGTCACTTCTTGTTTTAAAATTTGGACTTCGAACTAGATTTGCGAAGCAATGATAATGATAATCAATTCTATATTGCACATTTTATAAAACAAATTACTCTAAGGCGTTTTACAAGAGTTAAAAGAGGATGCAAACAATAAAACTCAATTAAATGAAATCAAATGGCATAAGATCTTATATCTGTAAAATTACCAAAATAAAATACTTTCATTAAGATTAATAGCAAAAATGCAAAGTGCATTTGTCAAGGAATTGCTGAGTGAGTTGCAGACCCTAGACTCCATCCAAACAAAGCACATACCATGTTAAATGAGTTACAAGAATGTAATGTCAACTATCAGGAGATTTATTTCATAAGGCCACAGTGTATAAAGGAGGATAATCTGAATAACAGGAGAACTGGAGAAGAAAACACCATGGTTAGAAGGAAGGAAAAAATATAGAGAATGACAAAATAACTAATATTTTCGGAAGGTTGATGTATAACACGAGAAAATTAAAGGGAAACTGCATCAATGCCAAAGTCCTTGTACATTTCTACTTCATGCAAGTATTAATGAAACGTTCTTCCTATCTCAATTGCTGCATATTTCCAATCTAATAAACGTTTAACAATGTTATAAACGTCAAAAAGATCCAATTTGAATTGAAATAGTATATAAGGGTTAGGCTGTATTCATATCTAGAGTTTTCCTATACTTGCCCCTTTGCCGCAAGTTCCAGAACGCCTTTGCTTCCAACTACCATAGTTTTATCGATCCAACCTCCAGGAGACACAAGAAAGTTGAGAGCTCGACTGAAGAAATCATTTATATTCTTATTCACCAGTTCAAACGAACAAAAATTATTTATAAGATAAAACACAAACACCTGTATATAGGACGAAGTCGCATGCATGAGTGCAACAATGCACGTATATATGCATAGTAAATCTTTAGTTTTGACTTCAATCATATATCCATTCTACAAAAGAGAAGAGATAAGAGTTCATATAAACCAACAACTCTTAAATTACAGAATCTGTATGTAAATATATGCATCAATACTGGGAGTGGGGGTAGGGGGTAGGAGTGTAGTCTGTTGCAAAGTAGCAGCGAACTTTGAATGATTTGAAAACTCCCGAAATTCTACTATATACGTGGCTACCCTATGCGCACTTGTAGCACGGATTCAGCCTATTCAACCGTAATCAATTTTAGATACCCAATCGATCTACTGATACCGAAAACACCCACTTGAAAAGAAACACGTGTTTCCTGTAACTGTTAAAAATATATTTATTTGTATCATTACATTGCTTACAATGTTTTAATTAGATGGATGTCACTGGTGCAATGTTTACTCTTCATATAATAAGTATTTATTAAACTTTTCAGAAATAAAATATACGTACTCATTGATTGCAATAATGTAGAGGAAATGTGGCGACATCAGTTTGAACATAGGATGTGACGGAGAAAGACATCTATTGGATGCCACGCAAATACCTTCCATAAGGAGATGAGTGTATCCTGAAAGAAATTTATGGATATCCTTTTTATATCTGCATACTGTTATCAAAATGTTCATACAGGTATGACCTTCATTTAAAATTTAAAAAAGGTGTTTAAGGAGGTAGTCTACATCGTCATAAAGGCTGACTTCCTTTTAAAACATGATGTAAAATATAGATATCAGCAATATTTATCTTCATTTACAAAATTCTTGCCTAGCTGAGTAGCTCAGTAGGTTAGCACGTCGACTGTTGAACTGTAGATCGCGTGTTCGAGTTCAGCAGGGGTTTTAAATTTTTCTCAGATTGCTTTTAACTAAAACTGTATTTTACACTAAATAAAGTAAATTTGAAAGTTTTCAATTTCAAAATATTACTGTACATATCCTCCACATTTCATCCATCAAATTTCTCTGGTGTAGCATACTAGTACATCCTTAAAAGGTGTCATATGGAAGGTGAAGATAACGAATAGTGATCAATCTCATAACTCTTATAAGCAATACAAAATAGAGACTTGGGCAAACATGGACCCCTGGATATACCAGTGGTGGGATCTGGTGCACAGGAGGAGTAAGCATCCCCTGTAGACCGGTACCACTCGCTGTGAGCCCTATATCTTAATCAGATAAACGGAGTTATCCGTAGTCAAAATGAATGTGCCAAGAACGGCCTAACAATTGGTATGAAACACGTTGGACAGCTTTTGAATTAATTTGAATCATTTGATATGAAATACTAACACAAGAGGCCAGGTTACATTAAATTACCGCAATGTTTACAAAATTACAAGCATTTACTAATGATCACGTCTAAATAGTTAATAGTCTGGTTAATGACACCGTTAGCCAGCGCCGTATGCATGTACTGAAATGGAGATGAAAATGTAATTTCTGGCAATGTAGGGTAAATGTATTCCTTTCAGAGACCCAGAGGTCATATCTTGACCTGAACATTTTTTGAATTAGTCAGCACCCATTATGATGTCGTAGGTTAGACGATTTTAAAGCAAATGAATTTATTTGAAATTTACAATGTGTTGAAATGTAATTTCGTTGTTGTTGGTTTAAATATAGCATATATTTGATAAAGTATCTCACGAATACGTTGCAGTCATTTATTATTGTTGTACATTCAATAAAGTATCAAGAATGAATAATGCCAATATACTTGTATTACAGAGGTATCATTTAAAGTCAGCATTTCGCAAATTCTATGGTCGTTTTGATGATCTAGTTTGCCAATACAACCTATCATTTGGTCAAATGTTGTTTGACGTGTTCCATACCGATTGTTAAGCCGTTCTTGGCACACTGATTGTGACTACGGATTACTCCGTTTACCTGATCAAGATATAGGGTTCATGGCGGGTGTGATTGGTCGACAGGGGACGCTTGCTCCTCCGAGGTACCTGATCCCACCTCTGGTATATCCAGAGGTCCGTGTTTGCCAAACTCTCTATTTTGTATTGCTTATAGGACTTGTGAGATTGATCACTGTTCGTTATCTTCATCTTTCTTTACCTCGATGGGTTCTGTTCTGTGGTGATAATTTGATAACAACTGTTTATTAAATAAGTGAGTTATGGTATGATGATAATTTGATAATGACCTGGTTTGAAGTTGATGATAACTTTTTATCAATTAGATGGGTTTTGCCTGGTAATAATTTGTTAATTGTTTATTACCTAAATGGGTTATGGCCTGGTGGTAATTTGAGTCGCCCACGTTGTACCACATTTTTGCAATCAGCCAAGTATACGGAGGGTCACTGGGAAGAAAAACCTGAAATATAGGCAATTCCAAAATCAATTCAGATTCGCGGGTATGTTAAGGCAGGTCATGCTCCATTTATGCACGTTAACTGGATACTTTTTAAAAAAAATTCCTACACAGAGAGATGGAGCTACTCTCTTAAAAACTAGTTTGGTTGGTTACATGAGATTGTATCATAACAACATGACAAACATGTGCTTACGTATGATGTCATTGCATGACTGTTATAAATAGATCATGGATGTACCTTAATAGAAAATGGAAAGTAGCACATTACCCCAGGATTTAAATATTGGTCTAACTGGCGATAATGACGGTAAAACACTTATAATATATCAGAATTACTGGTAGAATCCTACCACTTTCAGTAAGAAATAATTATTAAACATTTAAACCCGAAACCATTTAGCCCATGTTTTACATTTTGCACTGATGCTATGCAGTTTTCTTTAAACGTTTTCTTAACAGATCATTCTATTAATAATTGTCGTGTACATTAGTTTATGACCTTTCACACAGTGTATAAAAAGTATTTGGCGTAGTGTGCTTACTTTTGCAGTTTATTTCAGTGTGTGACAGAGGAAAACCATTTAATGATTTCAGTAGATTCCTTAAAGGGTTGTCAGATCAGTTCAATAGTTTAAAAAATATCCCTTATCGGATAGTTTATTCATAGATTTGAGGATATCCCATATTGGGTTTTTGGGTCGATTGATTTGGGAACATCCTTTTTCAGAGTGTTCAATAAGTTTACGTTTTTATTTTTAGGAGATCCATTACTGGGTTGTGACATCAGTTTATTGATTTCAGAAGATCCCTTACCTGGTTGTCGGGTCCCTTCTGCTGGAAGAGTTGTATAGCCACTGGCATCAACTGCCCTTTATCATCCACGAAAAACAGTGCAATAGGGACGGGACACTACACAACGAAAAATGTCATTAGTTAATTAACCTTCAAGCTGTATACAAATACATCGTGGAAATGTAAATACTTAGAAATATTCTACATATGACTAGAGGCGTTAGTGATGACATACATATATATCGGATTGCAGTTTTGATATTCATACTATTAACAATGATATATATCTATGTGTATGTACTTAAAGATTGTTTTTCTTTTAACTTCTTTATAGATTAAAATACATAAGAAAATGTATTTAAATTGTCCATTTCCCAACTTACAATATAACCTTCGACTACAGAAAGTCCTTCCAGGATATCGAGATCGATGATAAAGAGACGTTTGTCGGTGATGGCTTGAGATATCGTCAAACCCTCAAGAAAAGGCTTCATCATCTCTTCCGTCACTCCAAATCTGATTTTAAAATAGCATTATATCAAATTGTTTATTGATTAACAAGAGTTGTCATAAGAAAAATATCATGGCAAGAAGCTATTATGGGAAGTTTGTGTTAACTCAGAATTTGATTTTGATAATGCTTCATAATTATTGTGAATTATTAAGGTCTAATGGATCAAAACACATAGCTAGAGTTTAAGGTTTTGAAACGTAAGAGAAGTTTCAAAATATAAGTCAAGAGGTAAACAATCTTGATACCCAATGAAAGGCCCTGTCACGGGGCATCTGTACGTGAAATACCAAAGCAATATTCACCGTGGTTCTAAAGATAGAGCCGAAATTAAAGTTTTGAATAATAGTCAAAGGTCAAGGTTACTAGGTTAAAAGTCTTAAATTATCAAAAGAAATGTATCTTCATGGGAAATTGATATGTGAAAAACCAAAGCCCTTGGTTGAAATGTGTTATAAATATCTACAAACTTACATGAAACTAGTAATCGTATTTCCATACATCCATATCATTTATTTTGAAATGTATATGGTCAATGTATAGAAATCGTCTTTCTCGGGATTTCACAAAATAAAGTCTTTCTTGAAATCAAGAATGTCCTGTCCTTGACGGACAATTTTTGAATTTTGTAGTTGTTTAAAATTTTCATGTGTTCCCTATTAAGTCTCAACTTGTGAATGAAGAAAATTAAAGTTAAATATGTTAACAATGGTTTCTCACTTATCTGGTATCTCTGTGCACAGACGAATGAGATTGGGATTGACGCCGTTTAGTCGTTGCCATCCAAAGTTGATATCACTTTCCCAGTCCTCCATCCCCTGTTTGATTAAATGATCGTCATCGGATAGCTATTTCGAATAATACACTCTCAATTTGTTTATTAGTACATATTTACTGGTACAGTCTATGTTACCTTTGGAATTCCGAATGATCTGGAGTATAGAACCTTCAAATGATCTAGAGTTTCCCACGATCCTTCGCCAAATATCATCTCCATTACCTTGTCAGCAATCAAGGTGTATTTTCTTTTCACCAGATCCCACTTGTACATAATGGAAATAAAATAATAACAAACAAAATTGAATCTTTGTCATAGATGGAAGTTGTTTTGGATTTCACCGTTGGCGACTGTTTCAGAAAGGGAATGCATACATGGCAACCAGAGAATTAATTGATATGTTTAGAAAATATATTTAATTTTGTAAAATGCATCAAGGTATAAACTGCGACGCTTCACTAGTTAAGCACGCCGGCAGGAAGCGTTGCAGTTTACACTCATGATCGTGTATTTTCATAAATTGAAGAACGAGGTACTGTTTGGGCCCTGTTATTTTCGAAAACTTCAACCTCCAGTTGGAAGGATTTCGTTTGTATGATTTATTTTTATGTTACATCTAATCGAAATAAAGGACACCACACAGTCGTCCACTTCTGCTTTATACTTAGATATTTTATTGAAAGTAGACATTAACGGCAAATTGACAACTCAACTGTATGACAAACGGGATGATTTCAGCATCTCCATCGTCAACTTCCCATATTTATGTAGCAATATTTCATTATCAGCTGCATATGGTGTTTATATATCTCAACTGATTCGACATGCAAGAGCTTGTTCTGCGTATAGTCAGTTTTTAAATCGAGGTAAGCTACTGACTAACAAGTTGATGGTACCGGTCGACAGGGGATGCTTACTCCTCCTAGGCACCTGATCCCACGTCTGGTGTGTCCAGGGGTCCGTGCTTGTGCATCTATCTATTTTGTATTGCTTGTAGGAGTTCTTCACCTTTCATCTAAACACCAAAACATGTGAGATGTTCAGTGCGCGTGCGCGTACTCGTGAAATATAGTGTTTAAAACCAACACAGGAAACCTCATAAAATCTGTCCATAAATATACAGTCCAGAAATTTCTTGGAACTAAAGTACACCAAAGAAAACTCATACTAAAAAGCGTGGTCATTCGTGACGTTAATCTTGGAGTTTAAGGAAACGGCGTCTGACAGTGGAACAGAATTAGCAGAAGATGATATATTCTGACGAAAGTCAAGTTGTTATTGGAGATAATCACAGGGTTTATGTCTGGAGAAAAGCAAATGAGGCGTATCTACCCCAATGCATGTGCCCTACACGTAAACGTCGGGTTGTAGTTATGGTGTGGAAATGCGAAATTTATATTCATGTAGGGACTTTGGGTCTTGTTGATGACAATATAACTGCTTAAAAGTATATCGACATATTTGACGAACATTTGAGGCCAGTTATTGTGAGACATTTTTTCAATAAACCTGACCTATTTCAAGACGACAACGCACCTGTGCAGAGGGCCGAGATTACTTGTAAATTTAAACAAAATAGCAACATTCCTTCCATTACATGACCGACATAGTCCCCGGACATTAATATAATTGAAAAGATTTTATTGAAAATAAAATGTTCACTTCAAAACACGACAAGAGACATCACCGACCGAAATGAACATTTTAACACAATTCTTGACATACGGCAAAAATATCACCCCTTTGTATGTAAAAAAAAACAACAAACCGTACACCAATCAATCCTCTTTCGGATTCATGTTGTAGTAAAATCCAAAGGTCAACTCACAAAGTATTAACAATAGTACGTTAGTTTTTGCCCCCGTCACAAAGGGGTCTGGACATACAGTTTTAAATACCCTTTTCCGTCCTTCTGCGACACCCAGTTTTCCGAATTATTTTCTTAATGCCTTGATATATCAGTAGCGAATTTAAAGTGGGGGGGGGGGGGGGGGGGGGGAGGGGGATGCAGCCGATTTGAGCTGAAAATTTTCAATGTTTTTTTTTTTTTTTTTTTTTTTTTTACAATTCTTTGTTTTATAAACAGGGATCGTGCCATGTTTTTGTTTACATAGGTTAAATATATTTTGAAATGGAGACGAGTCGTATTCCACCGTTCCTTCTTTACAACCAGTGCTCAACGTCTCCTCGAACGCAATGCAGCATGCATCCAGTCACCACTTGTTCTCTTCCTTTATATCTAATTCAGCTTTTAACCATTCCACCTTATTTTGGTGCATAATCCATTTAATTATGCATAGCAGACCCTAACTCTACTTAACCTAAATACACAGCCAGTTTCTGTTGTTGTTTTCATTGTTACGTATCCATGGGTATTCCTACACGCCATTTCAAAAAGTTAATTCAAGCTTTTTGACGAGAGAAACTTCGTGCAAAATATATGATTTGATAAGACACTGAACACTGAATCACCTTTGATGCCGCCATTTTTTTTCGAATGCAGGCGAAACTGACAATTACTAAACATACTAATTTTTATACGTTCGTCTTTAGACGGGACGTATTATGTTTTATCGCTGTGCGTTCGGCTTGCTGGCTGTCCAAGGTAATGTTTTACAGATTTTTTCCCCAAAACGGGTGTATATACAGCTTTCTTTTAGTCACAAGTTCTTCCTCAAGAAACGTAAGAATGATATTGCTTTTCAGCTGGATTGGGGACCATGGCCTACTTTATAGCTAAAAATAGGTCAAACAGTTTTTCGGACTGTTTTTCATTGAGGATGCCTGAAATTAAGCCATAAGCTTCCTCTTGAAGGACCACATGTTCAGTTTGCATTTTGGCTGGATTGGTGACCATAACTTACATTAGGGCTAAAGTTGGTCAAACAATTTTTTAGATTTTTTTTATTATGGATAAAGGTATTGCCCTGAAATATTGTCACAACCCAACTCTCCGAGAAATACATAATCAGTATACATTTCAACTTGATTGGTGCACCGTGACCTAATTGAGGGCTAAAAGTAGGTCAAAAAGTTTCCTGGACTTCTCATCATAGATAGAAATATTACAACCTCCCTCTCAGAGAAACACATAATTAGTTCACATGTCAGATAGATTTGTGCACCATGACCTACTTTAATTCTTTTCTATTCAGAATGTGTGTGATATCAATTCAGAGTGCGTAATATGCTTACAGGTTGAATTTCAATGTCCGGCGGGCGGATGTTGTACTCTTGTTTTAATGCTGTGATAATGAAACATTGTTAGTGAGAAATAGTTGTCAAATAATATATATATACGGTGTGACCGTTGGACCGAGCGAAGCATGGTATGGTCATTGGCGTGTCCCAAGTGATAGTCATAATTCTGTTCAGAACGGTAAATTACAATTCATTTAAAAATATGTATTATTTATAAAATTCCCCTTGCGCTAAACGCCCAGTATGAAAGGGGGATATCTATGAGGATCCGCCTATTCCTTTAACGCGGAGAATATAGAACCAGCCGACGTAAACCATGCACAGTGACGTCAGATGTAGCCTCGACTTTTTTCTTCGTCTTTCAAACCAAACAATTATAAACAATAATTCATTTCAAAATATATATTATTTACGAAATTTTCCTTGCACTAAACGCCCAATAACATCTAAATATTAAAGGGGGATATACGAGGATAACAGTTCTACAGGATCCGCCTATTCATTTAAAGCGGGGAATATAACGTCAGCCGACGTAAATCATGCATTGTGACGTCACATTTAGCCTCGACATTTTTCTCTTTCAAATCAAACAATTATAAGCAACAATACACCCCGTTTGCAATTTAAAAGACAGTTAAAACAAAACAAAATTAACCAATAAATTCAAAGTGGTAAAAAATAAGCGTGAATATATCGTATATTTTTATTTAAAGGGACTGGTTCACGATTTTTGATCAAAATATTTTTCATTTTTGATGTTAAACATTAAAAATATAACTCATTTAATGTTGACAGCCAGAATGTTGACCTTCTGAATGCAAGAATGAAAGCAATATTTTAGCCTTAAATCTGTGTTATGTAAACAAAGACTCGAATCTTTTTATGTAAACAAACAAACAAGTGAAATATTGATTTTGTAATATAATTCATCTTAATTTTGCATAATCACAAATTTTAACTTTTAGATGACACATTTTACTCCTAAAATGCTTGAAATGTGAAAGATATTATAAACTTAGATCGATATCCATTTCTTTTGAAAATTTCGTAAACAATAGCATACCGCAATCTTTGTTTACAAAACAGATAATAAACTCTCTAAAATGAGCTTCTGTGATGATGTATAACTTTAATTTTCATTTGAAATTTTTCAAACACATTAGACAGTAGATTTTGATCATTAAAAGTAAAAAACAAAATTTTGGGTAAAATCGTGAATCAGTCCCTTTAAAGAAACTCATGAACTCGTTCATCCATTTAGTCGTATGACTGTTTTTCTATTTAATAATTGGCTAAAAACTGTAACAATAATAATCATACCATTATTTTTAACAAACTGGGTGTTTGAATTATAAATTGCACGTTAGTCTTGTATTTTTTGTCATTCAAAATTAAAACACGAATAACTGTAGAAGCAACTAATGAACAAAGCATAATGGCGGCGCCCATATGGATCACAAAATTTTCAGTGAACGTATATAGAGATTATCTGTATTCATTTGCAGATTTTCTCATTTTTTATTTTACGTATACGTGTTACCTTTAGAGCCTTGCTTCGCGGACGGGCCTTCGGCCCGTCCGAGCTTCGCTCGGTATTAAATATGTTTAATTTATAAATTTAGTGTTCGTAACTCTATTATTCTGTATCTACCTTTCCACGGATAATAGTAAAGTGCACTTTTTGCCGTTATGCAACCTCCCTGATTTTGCATTCGTTATCTTAATACCCAATTTATACAAATTCAAATCAGTGTAAAACTAATAATTCTACACGTGTTAAAAGAAAATTTCTATTCTATGTGTGGTAAAAGTTTGATTTTACTGCGATGTCGGACGTCCCAAAACATCGCTTGACTATATGACGTTTGGGAAGAACCCTCGTAAATGTATATACATCAAAAGTTCAAAACTAAAGTCAAATTTGGTGACACTGTCAGTTTTTGATATAAGGTTTTGGGGGTGTGGTGGACCCCTACTGGGACACGTGTACCCCTACTCAGACTGGTGAGTACTCCGATGTTCCTCTCATCTCAATGCCCGCCATTATCCGAGCCGACGAGAGGCGTCGATATATTAAGTTATAGATCCCGTTTGTTATTACATGAATTATGTTTACATTACGAAGAGTCTGGCTTTGTATGGGAAATTATATTCAGGTCATATACATCGATGTATTTTTGTTATTTTTACAAAATATAGAATGTACGGAATAAATGTCTAGACTGTTTGCATTTCTCGGGATACATAAAGAGTGGAAACATGGGTAAAGTTTTTGTACATTACTCCATCATATATATATCCCCAATAAATCAAATAGCCTTATGATTTATTACCAAAATACAGATTAAGCAGAAATATTTTATTCTCACCTTTGCATCATCAGAAAACATTTCATCATCGGGGACCTTCTTAACCTGTAATGAAATATGAATAATGTTAAAATAAAAACATACTTTCATAATGGGAGGAACATTGCAATACGTTTCATATGTATCACCTGTACGGGCAAATTTGGGATTTTCTCTTCATACTCGTATAATCTCCTTTTCTCCTCGAGTTCAGAATTTCTCTGCTCTGGTCGTGGATCAAACTGAGGTAAAAATGTGTCGTGTCGTCCAAAATATGTATCAACGCCAGGGCGAATCCACCGAAGAATTGGAAAAACGGATGTTTTTCTGCTCTTTTGATTGGTCACTTCTACTTTGTCGACAAACCAATCACTGAACAAACCTGCTTCGTCTCTTTGCATCTGGATTTCAGTCACTTCGGGAATGTCTGTTTCATCAATAATTGTGAAGACATCTATTTGATTTCGTTCAAAATCATTTCTAAACCACTTATCCAAAGTGGCAGGTTTGGTTTTCTTCCCAGAATCATCCAGCAGAACTATCTGTATGTTAGCGTCAGTACCTGCCCCAGCTCTATCCCCCGTTTTTACTTTAATTTCGTAGGTTGTCATTGTATTCTATTAAGCTGTAGAACCTCTTCACCGGTGTGAAATTTACGGATTTAATTGTGCATGTAGATTCGGACCTCTTACTGCAACTTCCTTCCTGAAATATGATGCGCATTTCATGTTTCTAGTGCATGTATAAATCTAATGAATTTGATACATTTGTAATTTTCCTTTGAGGGTATGATCATAAATGTTATAATTCCTATAACATGAGAATAGAGCGCTTCATATGTAAACCTGGCGAAAATTGAAATGAACGCATTATATGGTAGCAGTTTCCCTCCTACCGTCTCCCAAATACCGCTCCGTGTCCAAATTAGAAAATTTAGATAAAATCACTTAAATGTGAATGAATATTACTCAACTGACCATGTTTTATTCAAAAGGAAAATCAATAAGTGCGCAAATATGCATTATTTATATATATTTATTTTCAATGGAACAGCAAATATGAAGGCGAAGATAACGAACAGTTATCAATCTCATAACTCCAATAAGGAATACAAAATAGAGAGTTGGGCAAACACGGACCCCTGGATATACCAGAGGTGGGATCAAGTGCCTAGAAGGGGTACGCATCCCCTGTCGACCGGTCACACCCGCCGTGAACCCTATATCGTGATAAGGTAAACGGGATAATTTTGATGAAAATATTTCAATGACAACACATTTGTTGAAAAACAATTAATAGGTATACAGTTTATTATATCAATCATTGACTCGTTAAAGCTCAATAAGATGCTTTACCTACCGTAGAAGAACAATATTAATCGAGCCCCTAGGGCAAGTTGACTGATGTACTTTGAGGGTAGTTGTAGCTAAATGCAACTGTGTAACAGGAACTAATTTCAGATTTGTAACCGGATGCATCAAACAAAATAAAATTTCATGAGACAAAATCGACTTTTGTGAAAATATTTCTCAGTTTTGTTTGCAAATTAGTTTACAGAATCCAAATTGAACTACTTCGCATACAGAATTAACTTTTGATACAAAATTGAATTTTGTCTGCAAAAATGAATTTTGTCATGTCAAAAATGAATTTTGTTCACTAAAAGATTTTTTAAAACAAAATTTATTTTTTAAAAACAAAACTTGCCTTTGTCCATACAAAATTGAATTTCGAGTACAAAAGCACAGGACTGATTTGGTGCCCTGCACCTAGCTAGAGCAACGGAAATATCTAAATAAGAAGCTTAAATCGGAAGCATTTAGTCGGTGGAATTAGATAACAAGATACTACAGAACATTTACATCCGTGTTGTGGATTTCAATTCATTTGATCTCATCACCATTATGCAATGGAATACAGATATATAAAGACAAAAAGCTGTTATATATACATGTACATTAGTAAATAATACAGTATTTATCAAGGTAAAAAAAAACGTCTTATTATTTATGCAAAGTATGGGCATTTTTGGTAGGGGAGCCCATTCTATTTATTTTCTTAAAGAAAGCACAGAGTTTTCTAAAAAAAAAAACAAACAAAAAAAAAACCAAAAAAACAAAAAACAAAAAAAAAAACATGCAGTATTTATTGTTAGACATGATTTGTTTAAAAGTAAAGAAAGTAAAGATATTTTTAATTTTTATTTGTTTAGGTGATAGAAATTAGAAATTTCATTCTTTGCTCTTGTGCTCTTGTATTGCATCACAGTTGAGTACATAATGAGATCTATAGACTTAACTATAAATCCATTTATTTTAGTCAGACTTAAATATATTTTCTATTTCTGAGGATTTGTTCGGAAACACTATTCCGGAATCCTACTGGAAATAAGTTGGCAAATACAATATCATTTCCTTTTATGACGAGACAATTTCGGAAGAAAAGTTAGAGAAAAGTCGAGACAAAATTTTTATTTTTTATTAGATTCAGAAGCTACGGAAAATAAGTTCACTTGTAAAAAAAAAACATGTCAAAAGAAAAATCAACAAGGGCGAAAAAGAAGGGAGCTGAAGTTATGAGAAAAGGACGAACAAATAAAAATGTGGAAGGACCAGTTGAAGTTCAAGAGCAGACGACAATGGAGACATCAACAAATAATGGATTTGAGGGAAAATTAATTGTATGAACCATCGGGATTCCGCATGGAGAATTCCAGGGAAACCATTCGAGGTACACAGGGAATAGATATACCAAATGTGATCAACAGTTACTATGATGTCATTGGACTTAATGTTTCACAAGAAATTAAAAACAAAACAGTCAGCGGTCAGTATGTAGAATTGGCAAAACTGTTGAATAATTCTAATGAGCCACAAAAACAAACAATTGTAATGGTGAATGGGGAATTACAAACATCAGAGAGAAATTCTAAAAAAAAAAAAAAAAAAAAAAAAAAAAATCAACAACATTTAACAATGGACGGATGTATTTATAATTTTTTTGCAGTATTTATTTAGAAGTACATCATGCAAAAACTTTAGAAATTTTGAAATACATGAATGATGTTAGGTTAGCAGCATCTAGGTCAGGAAATCTTGGATTTAAAGAGTATGACCAACAATTCAGATTAAAAATGACAAAGAACCCTACAAAACCATCGGGTGAGGTTGATTCAGAATTATGGTTGATGTTTGTTTTACGTGCTGTTAAAACTCTGTCTGCTGCTCCAACTTACCAGAGTCAGAGTAAAAATTGCTACAATTACAACTACCAAGGTTCATGCTTCAGATCACCCTTTGCATATTTACATGTATGTATCAAGTGTGGGGATCAACATCCTAGCAACATTTGTCAATAAAAAACCATCAGCACACAAGGGGAAGGTTTTAGTAATTTTCGCGGACAGGGAAATTACAGATTTTCAAGGGGTCAGTACCAAAACACAAGAGGAAGAGGGGGGCGTCTCAATTCAGAGGTCAAAGGGGAACTTTCTAATGTATCCGTCAACCGGAATGAGAAGATCTGCAAATTTGGTGCTTGATTTTATGATATAACATTATGCAACAATGTGTTTTTGGCCTATACCATTTGAGTGTCAATACACAGGTGTAATTTTCATGGTAAAATTTTAATGTAAAACTTTAAAATTTTACTCATTGCCTAGTTGCCAAAACCAACAACAGCCACAATGGGAAGGGATGTGTTGTTTTAAAAACAATAAGTGCAAAAAATTAGACTTATATAAGTAAACATATTGTTATGTCTTTCTTTCCATCCCAGGACAAGGTCAGCTTACAAGTACAAGATACACTACAAAACTGCTATCATTTTGAAGTTTTGCAAGGCTGGTCTATAATAATGAAATTCATCTCCAATCTCTTGTAAATTACAGTGTGTACATATTATATCCTCTCTTGTTATGTTAATCCTACGCCCACTTTCAATCGGTAGATGGTGATAACATAATCGAAATCTACAAAATGTAATCGCATCATATTTTGGTAATAATTTAAGATAATTCTCAAATTTCAGTTCTTCTTTATCAATTCTGTAGTTTAATGCTTTTGTGAAATTTGAAACGTAGAGTGCCAATTTTGTTTGAAATGATCAATTAATGTTAGTTTTACTTTAACCTTTAATCACATTGCATTACATGGGTTTGATAAAAGCCCAAACGTTAGCCGAGGCTTTTATATTTCCAATAACATTTCGAGACCAATGACGTTATCTTGTAACATACACGAAAACAAGAACTTTATTTCTATTCTACTACGGTTCGGAAATATACAGCCGATCGTTTTCATATATACACATGTAGCTACGAATTAGCTCACCGTGACGTTATGGCAGTTTCTGAAACGGCCTACATTGTTTTTTTTGGCTGTTAGAGATATTCTAAATCTATTTGAAAAAAAAATCCAAGTAGTTAGTTTGATGTTAACGGATTACATCATCTACTTTCCATACATTCAAGAAAAACTGGTCTGTGTCATGTTGACATGTGTATCGCTCTCGGAATGCAGACGATTGGTTTATACTGAATGACAAATGTTCTTCAGCCATTTATGAATTTGTTTTACAACATATATTGATTGATTTGTAGGATTATAAAACTTGAATTATCAGTCATCGACTTTATTGTTGCATTAGGAAAACTCAAAGTGCAAGCGAAATGTGTATCAATTTTCTCATAACCAGTTAATACGTATGAGGGTATATCGTATAATAATGACCGCGGTACTCCTTTAATCTTTGCAATAACCATGGTAGAATTCCTAATAAATAATTGCTGACACAATTTGTCCGTCAGCATGTGTTTACGGATGAACATCAATATTTCAGTGTCAACGAAGTCCGTGGATTTGCTGTTTTGTGGGGAAATGATCGAGGATTTATGTTTATTTGTACATCCGTAATTTAACAGTTCTACGGAAAAATGCGCGTGAAAGATTGAAAGAAATCCGCGACCTGGGGATGTAGAGATGAATATCTAGAATATGACATGGGGGAAATATCCGTGACGGTGGAATCCGTGAGCGAGGACATCCTTGAGTGACGTCTGTTTACGTGTTGAATCCGTATACGGGTTACACATACGGATGAATCGCTTGGTCGAATTACTTAACGTGCCTGTAAATAACGGATGGGTCGATGATAATGTAGTGTACTGTTATTGCAAAGGTGCACTTGTGTGCTATTTTTCCGGGTATAAAAAGTCTGTACACATGTATAATTACATTTTAGCGTATTATATGTAATATATCGCACGGACAACACTATCATTTATTCTTTTTAATTAAGTTTTTGGAGATTCATGGAAATGCAAATTGTACTACTTTTTTCGATGTCTGTACATCTGTGTGTCCGTGACTTGTACGTGTTTTGTAAATGGCGGGGTCGGAGCCCCAAGAGTCCGATAACGAACCATCCCTTTCTTGTGTATGTAAAACTTTTACGGTACCAATTTTGATGCACCAGATGCGCATTTCGACAAATAATGTCTCTTCAGTGATGCTCAACCCAAATGTTTGAAATCCGAAATAACTATGAAGTTTTAGAGCTAAATATAGCCAAAAACAGCGTGCCAAAAAAGTGGAGCCAAATTCGTCCAAGGATAAGAGCTATGCATGAGGGAGATAATCCTTAATTTTAAAATGAATTTCTAAATTTTATAACAGCAATTAAATATTTTGCATATTTAATTTTTACCGACCTTCATAAAACTCTATAGAATCGTCCCACTTGCAAAATAGGGGTTTAAACGCCCTCACCATTACCAAATTCTGATAATATAATATTTTCCTCATAGTATCTTAAAAGCATAGTACCAAATATACGTTCACATGAATCAAATTATGTTACCATACAGTCACAGCATTATTGCATTTCCAAGTGATTAAATACATGTAAATCATCTTTTGTTCCAGTAGTGATAGATGAATGGAATTCTATTCCTTTGGAAATATGATAATCTGTCATCCTAAGTTCGTTTAAAAACCTCTACAAATGTCAAAACCCACGCATCCTCCACATTATTTTCATGGAGAACGCTACTGAAACGTAATACATACTACACTCACACTTGTATTTTAAACAAAGATTTATTTAGATGTACATGTAATATCATTGACGGTCCTTTGTGTTCCTGTGGAAAATCAAGATGCCCACCATTTCTTTTTCTCTTGTGTAAATATTCCACTCCTAAAAATTATTCATCTAATGTCATCTTTGGAATGGATTTCTTTTTGATCCATATTTATTTAGGTATACAGTCAGGTTTTTACATAACTCTTGAACCCAACCTGGCCAGACGGTACATAGTTTTAAGAACTAATCTTTCACTCACACATTCACACGGACAGACATTCATTCTAAACAAAGGCTAGAAGTAAAGAAAGTAGAAAAATTGGGCAATGTACCCTAGCTGGTAATAATTAATAATCAAATGCAAGTTGTAATCACGAGGTTGTTATAAAAAAAATACTACTTTAAACAAACTATTGATTGTATGGCACATATATATCAAAACCCCTCCCCACAACTATTTTCGATATCATTGCCTGTAAAGTTCGATATATTGACTGCCCCTCCCTGTTTTTTTAAAAGTAGTAATTGATGATAGTGGAAATATAAGAATGAAGCGATGAATTTATTGCATTTACATTTATTTTTGCCGACTGACATTTCTGTAGTTCTGCAAAGAAGGACAACTATACAATTTATTTCAATTCAGGATTGGACTGCACAATAATCTTGTGCAAAAGTTGAGAACTGGATGCAAAAACACACCCAAGCTAACTCACGAAATCTTTACTCCAAATTTTTAAGTTAGTGAATTCAACTGGATCTGTGATCACGTGTGCTTCATGTGTCAAAAATCTTGGGATGTACTGTATGGAGTGTCAAATAAGTGCATTGAGTACACTTGTTAGATCACTGATTACATCCCGTCTTGATTATGGCAATGCACTTCTTGATGGTATCGATTCAGCATCCTTGCAGAAGTTACATAATGTTCAAAACACTGCTGCCAGGCTAGTGACACATTCACGGAAACATGAGAATATTATACCAATTCTCATTTCGTTTCATTGGTTACCTGTGACATATCGAACAAAATTTATAATCTTGTTGTATTCTTTCAAAGCTCTACGTAGATTACACTACACTAAGTACTACAATCAGTATACTTAAAAATTTAACATTTTTCTTTGTTTCCATATATTACCGAATTCATGCTTTTGTCAGCATAAATATGTTAACCTGCGAAATATATCCATAAATTAAGCTTTTATGCAAAAAAGAAATTCGACCATCTATATTGCCGCCTCGGTAGCCTACACCCGGTCACAACATAACCCACACCCGGTCACAGCATATCATACACCCGGTCACAACATAGCCTACACCCCGGTCACAACATAACCCACACCCGGTCACAACATAGCCCACACCCGGTCACAACATAACCCACACCCGCTCACAACATAGCCCACACCCGGTCACAGCATAGCCTACACCCCGGTCACAACATAACCCACACCCGGTCACAACATAGCCCACACCCGGTCACAACATAACCCACACCCGCTCACAACATAGCCCACACCCGGTCACAGCATAGCCTACACCCGCTCACAACATATCCTGCACCCGGTCACAACATAAACTACACCCGGTCACAACATAACCTACACCCGGTCACAACATAGCCCACACATGGTCACAACACATCGTACACCCAGTCACAACATAGCATACAGCCGGTCACAACATAGCCTACACCCCGGTCACAACATAACCTACACTCAGGTCACAACATAACCCACACCCGGTCACAACATAGCCCACACCCGGTCAAAACATATCCTACACCCGGTCACAACATAGCCTACACCCGGTCACAACATAGCCTACACCCAGTCACAACATAACCCACACCCGGTCACAACATAACCTACACCCCGGTCACAACATAGCCTACACCCGGTCACAACATAACCCACACCCGGTCACAACATAGCCCACACCCGGTCACAGCATAGCCTACACCCGGTCACAACATATCCTACACCCGGTCACAACATATCCTACACCCAGTCACAACATAGCATACAGCCGGTCACAACATAGCCTACACCCGGTCACAACATAACCCACACCCGGTCACAACATAGCCCACACCCGGTCACAGCATAGCCTACACCCGGTCACAACATATCCTACACCCGGTCACAACATATCCTACACCCAGTCACAACATAGCATACAGCCGGTCACAACATAACCTACACCCCGGTCACAACATAACCCACACCCGGTCACAACATAGCCCACACCCGGTCAAAACATATCCTACACCCGGTCACAACATATCCTACACCCAGTCACAACATAGCCTAAACCCCGGTCACAACATATAATAATAATAATAAAAATACACTTATATAGCGCCTTATCTAAAAATACTCTAAAGCGCTGTACAACATACTAAAATTTACAATTGATAATTAAAAGAAAAACCATAGAATACACAACGAATAATCCTTACACATATAAGCATGAATGCAACATTATGTCATAATGGATAAAAAGTACAAATCAAGACAGTTTAAAATATAAAATATGATGCAAGCATACAACGTCCTAAATATATGAAAAACAAACAAGTAAAACTACTCAAAGGAAACTAAAACACAAATGTTCCCAAAGTTCATTAAATTTAACAGTACATAGCTATTTAAAGGTTATAGGATTGACAGAAAAGATGAGTTTTTAACAGACGTTTAAAACATTCAAGATTTTTGGCGTTTCTGAGCTGACTAGGCAGATTGTTCCAGAGTGTGGATGCAGCTTTGTCGAATCTGCGTTCACCGTAGGTCTTAGTTCTGACTGATGGTACAGTTAATAGATTTGCGGTTTCTGAACACAGGGCTCTTGTCGGGTTGTATGGAATAATGAGTTCCGTTAGATATCCTGGAGCCAGGTTGTGGAGACTATTAAACACATAAAGGAGGATTTTGTACTGGATACGATAATCAACGGGAAGCCAATGAAGATTGATCAAAACAGGTGTGATATGATCGTGTTTTCTAGTCCGTGTAATTATCCTTGCAGCGGTGTTTTGAATTCGCTGGAGTTTGTTTGAGAATTGTTTGTTGATTCCATACAATAAAGCGTTACCATAGTCCAGTCTCGATGTAACGAGAGAATTCACTAGAATTTTACAAGCATCATCAGTTATAAACGGTCGAATGCTGCCTATCCGACGTAGATGCATGTAACATGATCTTGCAACGGAACTGCATTGTTTTTCCATTGTAAGGGATTTGTCGAGATACATTCCGAGATTTTTCACACTTTCAGTATCACAAATGATGTTTCCATCGAAAGTTATGTTGAAATTATTGTTTTCGTATTTGCTTCGTTTTGGGACAAACGCCATTAATTCTGTTTTGTCTTGATTTAGTCTTGATAACCTACACCCGATCACAACATAACCTACACCCCGCATGTTGGGGTATACTCCAGCACACATCCAGGAGCTAGTTCAAGTCTCCCATCCTTAGCAAACACTTCCTTCTGCGGACTCGTTATCCCTTCTAAAGCCACGCGGTCGTACTAAACTGTATGGCGAAAGACGGGTTGATGTTTCTTCATCAATTCTACGGAACCGCCTCCCGCTGGATCTTCGTGTCGAAGGTTCAATAGCTGATTTTAAAAACAAACTCAAATTATATATTTTTTAAACTTGCAATTAAATTGTGATACGGTATTTATGTATACAATTATTTTTACGAGAAAAAAAAAGTTTTGCCTTCTAATAGTTACCCCATTTTTAGTATTATTTTACGCTTGTTATGTGTATTTATTTATTGTTCTTCCTTTTATATTGTTTAAATTGGTTTACCTGTAAAGCAGTTTAGTGTAATTGTCTTGATTAGATAAGATGCTATATAAATGTACAGTAATATAATAATATATTGGGTGCATCCATGTACATAGTTCACTCCAGAATTCTGGTGATATTTGTTCACACAGGATAAGTCCATCACCGCTTTTACCCGAGGTAAAGAGAGTGACCTCGGTCCATTGCGAACTCACCCTACTAATAAATTGTAGTCACCCACCAATGGCCAGCTTAGTGAATTCACTCTGTAGCGATAGGTATCTCAGTCCACGTCACACTATATGACACCACAATGAAGAGGAACGTCACGACGTCAATAATTGGGGAAAATGTCATAATATTTTGTTGCTATTACCACGTGTTAATTGGCATGGTCACGATATGAACAGAAAATTTTCAAATTTTATTTTTCCATTGTTGAGGTTTAGAATGCTTAATTAAGGTATTTCGAATGGTCAAACAAAATTTGAATATCAGTTGTTGGGTTACAAGTAAGATACAGCACTCACAATTCTTTGGTATGTAAACAAGGCTCCTGCCATATTTTTGTTTACATACAGATTGACAGAAAATAGCATGTTTAAAACAAAATAAGACAGAAACTATTTAAATATGTTCAGAAGTAACTTGTAAATTGAAACAAAAATCAGCTTTAAAAGAGACTTTTACTGATATTTGTAATCTATATTAACAAAAACATGGCACGAGCCTTGTTTTCATAACAAAGATTTATGAACTCTGTATTTTTCATTTACCTCGACAACTGACATTCAAATTTTTTGCTGACCATTACACATACCTTCGTTAACCATTCTTTACATTAAAAATAGGAAATCAGAATTTGAAATTTTCAGCTCATATGGTGCCCATGCTCCTTTAAATGTGTAAATTTCCTTGTCGATCTTGTTGAAAATCTAGTATGCCGGTCCCCCAAACACTCGGGACTTCTTGCGTGGGTCGCACCTAGCACACTGTGTGTTAAGGTTAGCCGAAGCGTAACGGAATCACCCGAGTATTGTCGATTGACACGACCGAGCATCAATCGTAACTACTCAGCTCTTTCCATAACCATAACTATTCGGCTATTTTCGTAACCGCAAATGAACCCCTTATGTGGACGCCATCAGAGTCTGTTGCCATGTGTACACATCAATCGGACCCCGCGCTCGTCCTTTTCCGTAACTGGTAAGAAGACTCGGACGTGGATCGGCGCAAGATTTGCATCATTTCGATGCATTTCTTTGCCGGAAGCCCCACTGTGGATGAGGTTAGAAAGTCAGAACCATAGCCCTGTATAATATATTGTTTAGATTTTCACCACAGATTCAGTTTTGGTATTATTAACGTCTTAATCACTCTAATACATAAATTTATAAGTGGAAATTAATAGTGGTAGAATACCTTAGTAATGTATGATACCTTAGATGCAGAGCTCACGGTGGGTGTGACCGGTCGACAGGGGGTGCTTGCTCCTCCTGGGCACTTGGTCCCACCTCTGGTGTGTCCCGGGGTCCGTGTTTTATCAACTGTCTGTTTTGTATTGCTTATAGGAGTTATGAGATTGATCACTGTTCGTTATCTTCACCTTTCATGCATTGGAAAGCTCGCGTTTCATATTGTAACGCACGACTGTGACGTCATAGTTACATTTGTATACACATGGCAACAGTTACGATTTTTGTAACTACTAGGCTATTTAACATCTTGGGGCGGCAGCCTATCACAAGTCAAACAAATCATGTGAGTTAAACTATATAAATATAGGAAAAAAGATGATTATAAATATATATTAGGTCAGCTTCTGTAATCAGCGGGGGTTTTCCCGAAGGTAAAATAACTTGCAGCACACTGACTACATGATTATAACAGTTTATCTGTAAACATTTAGCACAAATCACATTCTGACGTTTACAGGCATCCCCGACGTGTTTCTTATCTGTCACCGTGACGTCACATGAATCTCTTAATGCGCGCGAGGCGCAAACTATATTACTGAACAAATAATAACTCCCCTAATTTTACAAGAGTGAAGGATAAACATGTCGACGTCACAATGACCAAGCTAATCAAATTATATACATCAAGGTCAATGTTTACTTTTAACGAACTGCATGTATTTAACGTCTAAATGATAAAACAGATAAATAGAAACAAAGGTTGACACAGTTCAATCCACCACAACTCGCAGGTTCCCGCCATCCTGTCTGTCAGGTCGGAGTCGTTCATCCCAGCCTGTTCCATGTCGGTGGATCGTTTGCTCTCACCTTGTTTACTCCATGATGCAACTAGTCGACAGAGAACATTTCCCGGAATCACGGTCGCTTCCGTGGAAGGGAACCATGGGCGTCTTCCGAGACTAAACAAACGAAAAACTGAATCACACAGAATGAACACCAAAATAATTAAACCCTGACCTTGCCCTTCACCCACACATTGCACCACCTCAAGACATTTAGACTAAAACAATTTTAAAATCAACTATTGATTGAAAACTGTGTCCTAACCAGGATATAGTGACGGAATTGTCTTGTAAATTGCACAACAGCTAATAACTCCATTCGAGTTGTAAAGTATCTCTGTTGTTCAGATGTTAATGTCGTACTCGCAAATCGAATTGTGCGTTCTTCACCATTCTGCAACTTGGACAGTTCTGCACCAATAGCTGTGTCGGATGCATCTGTGCTTAAAGGAATCTTCCATTTGACATTGGAATTGCAGGTACGGGGGATTACATAAACTTCTCACTAAATTGTCGAAGGCATCTTTTACTGCCCATCGCAATGGAACGGTTTCTAACCAGTCAAGGCCTGTAAGGGCTCTACAATCTTATAGAAACCAAGAATATAGCTACGATGATATTTTACAAATCCTAAGAATCGTTCCACTGCCCTGCTGTTCTGGGCAACTGGCAAATCCTTAACCGCTTCTATGTATTGCTGTCCTATCTCAACTCCGTTTGGACTCACTGTACAGTCCAGAATCTACATACGTTGCATAAATAATTCACACTTCCTGGGCTTGAATCGGTAGAACACTTTTCGGATATTAGCCAAAATGTGCGTGCGCTATAGCTCCAAGTACCAGGACATCATCTAAAAAGGCTTTATCAATTTTCCAATAAGTCGATGAAACACTAGATTTATAACTCATGCAAAAGTCGTTGGCGCATTGTATAGACCAAACCCCATGCGAGTGAATTTATAGAATGCATGATTGGTTAGGGAAGCAGTTTTCTCACGATCTTCCGGGGAGATCTGAACTTGCCAGTTTGCGGAATTTGCACCAAGGTTTGAAAACCACTGGTTGCCAAGGAAGGAATCCGTGCACTACTCAATAAGAGATAAAGGGTACTTATTTTTCACTATAACTTTATTGAGTGCACGTACTCCACACACCGTCTAACTGAGCCATCCTTCTTGCGAACTTTCACAAGCGCTGAGACCCAAGCTGATGATGACGGTTGAATCACGCCAGCCGCTAGCATTTGTTCTAAATGTGCCTCCTTCTCATTCTGGAAGACGGTAGGCGTACACCTCATCCTGTTTGATAGGTCGTGCATCAATTGAGTGCTGGATTGCAGTCAACCCCCTAAATCCAGAACATTGCGTGCAAAATCGTCAGAATACCCCTTTACTAAGTTTACAGTTTACTCAACTAGCTCTGGTGGTACACTCTTACGGACATCCTGTATAAACTCCACAAGGTGCTGGTACCTCGGACATCTTTAGAAGAAGTAACATTCCATACATTAGGCCCACAACCCAATCCAAAGACTTCATCAGCGGATATTGTTGTATCTAACATGTCATCCTTCTTAAATACACAGGTATCTCATGACAAGTTCAAAATACACAAATTCCCTGACTTTCCAGTGCTGTTGAATGCTCGAGAAATTACAACCCACCCACTCACCCCCGGAAAGTTCTTTACTGGCTCTACAATAAAATCACTTAGCTGAGAGTCCAATTCACAATTGACAATCCGTGCACTGTATGATGTTAAGGTTACTCTGCGCACATACACGGTTTTAACTCCCTTTTCATTGCTTTTTTACCATTTTTTGTCGGCTCTCTATTCATAATCGTATTTCTTCCTCAGCACAATCAAGGACGGTACGGGGAGTCTTAAAAATATATTGCCAGCAGCTTGGAATCTGCAAGGTCACTCATATAAATTAGATTCTGGCAGACTTCATCTCCAATTACAATGTCTAGTTCTCTGAGGTAATCAGCTGTCATTCAAGCATCCTCACAAACCAAGGTTACTCGTGTAGATTTCTGTATCTATGGTTGCATAACCTGGCACACACTGGAGGACACTAGAGTTACATCAGCTGCTGTATCAGGTGTCGCTTCCACCGACACTCCATCAACTATCACTGGAATCCCCCAGGTTCTCTCTCCAGCTACTCCTTGACTTGATCACCTGGCGGTCAATGATTGTCCCTTCACTCTGTCACTGTCCGATATATGTCCCTTTGCTTTCTGTGGATAATTTCTAACACAATGACCTGGCTCCCCAAGCTGAAACAAGTCTTAGCTTTAGTTGCCACTGGACTGGATGAACGTCCTCTGCGACTTGATCCTTGTTGATTTTGAGAACATTGGGAAGAACTCAACTGATGTCGCAAGTTAACATGAGTCTCATTCACCTGGTGTATAGCACACATCACGCTTTCTAGGAACCTGTAAAAGTTTCTTACCCAATTCTTTGGATTTCACCCGCTTGATCGCTGCTTCAAGCACTGAAGGGGAAACATAATTAACTGCTAAGCTCCCACATTGTCACGACATCCCGTTGTAAATTGGGTCACCGTCTGATTCGGTTAGACGCTCTCTGTGCAACATCAAATGTTCTGTCACCCCATTGCTCAATAGTCTCTTCATTCCCTTGACACATGCTACTAAATACGCAACTTCCGAGATATCAGCTCTTCTGTGATAGAGGTACGTTCAGTGTTCTGTTGAACATTTGGGTGGGTACAAGATGTATACATATACTAAGATTAGCTTTGCTAACACGGAAAAAAGTAATGAAAGTGTAAATTTTGTTTATACCAGCCGTTGGTATACATTAAACTGGCCATATCAAGAATAATATTTGTTTGAATTAGACCATCAAATTAAATATGAAATTATTTTTTATTTCTTCCTCTGCACGAATGATATTTTAATCAAAGAAAATTGTTGATTATCAATTACCAATAAACTTACTAATATTGTGTGTCCCTGTAGTTTCGGTGGTTGTGTGCTGTCTGATAATCGGCCTTTAGGCAATATATGAAGGCAGCGACAAGCATTTGTACCCACCGCATGTGGACGAAAGTATGTTTTGCGTCTCACTGTGCATAAGAGTTCCACAAAGGGAAAGAACTACTGGGTAACTCGGATTTTGCGTATTACTGTGTGTAATAAAGTTACTTTGCAATATTTATATTACAAATCGCATTTTTCTCTATGAATAACCAATTTCAGCACGTCACACAATCTGTTCATATTGACAATGAACGGATCATGAACTAGTTTCAAACACGAAACTGAAAATTTGAGAGCGTAATGATTTAAAAAATGCAACATGTGTTACGGGGATCTCGCAAAGTCACACCTTGGACTAAGATTGTAAACTGAAGTAGAATATCATCTCAATTTTGTAGCTCCAAAATACAGTGCACCCTTAGGTCTAATGTTTAACGAAGTGCAATGTTGATAAAAGACATGACAGGTTATAACGATGTGTGACGTCATCTCTTTGTTTTGTCATATTTCATAATAGGACTGTGACAAAGACGGATTTATGCAACAGAAATTTAAAACAATATATATATAAAAACTACAAAAAATCTATTTACCAGTTTCAAATCCTTGGCACATCCCGCTATTCAGACCGAACATCGAGCCTCCGTAGTACCCAGGAGTCACTTAAATTCAGGATAAAGTATTTAAGTTACTTAAAAGTTTATTCCTTAGATTTAAGAAATCACTTACTCATTAAATTTGTTGAATTAACAATGCATTTTGTTCATTTTATGTGAACTATATTTTGACGTCAAAGTCGCTGTTCCAATAAGCAAACTCCCCCGAGGAATATTTTATGACTTATAGAAGTAATATGAACAAACGGTGATTCAGTAATTAGATATAGATACAAGAATTAAACAGCATTTCTGAGCTGTTCATGGTAAATATGAACGGATTTGGATTTGAGGCAAATTCGCTGTGAATCGCTAGCATCTAAATTTGTCGTTAATTATGGTGGATATTATTTTGCGTTTCAATTTTTAATCAAGCTAAAGCAAACATTAATATCTTAAAGTGGGACTGCGATGCGTCCGCAAATTAACAACATTTGCACTGAAATAATTATCATAACACATATTTAGGGATTCAAAGCGATAAGAAAACTCCTATTTATCAATTGAACTAAAAATATCTAGTTGTAAATATCAATTTACTACGGACAGCGGAGATTCCCGTGAGGACAGACAGGAAAGTGAATCATATTTTTCTTTATACACGTACATACCATTCTTAAAAATGATATAGTCTATCAGGTGGCGCACGAAATTCTGGTTTGAATGATACATAACATTCGGTCAGATCTCCTACCACTTCCTCAAACACTTCAACACAGTTAGAAAAAGTTTTGTAAATTGCTCTCAGCCGTTCGTTTCCTTCAGTTATTTAGAAAATAAAATTCCACATAAACTTCAATTACATCAGTGAATAGACAACATCATTACAATTGTATACCATAAACGTCAGGAAGAAAACATTGGAATTAAGTTGATTATTAGTGAAAATTTAAATACAACGCTGGATACAACCATTCTATGAAAGTATAACGTAGGATACAACCATTCCTATTACATTGACAATATGCAACGATCCATGTTTTTGATATCTTAGATGCCACCTTGCGTTTTCGTTATGTTTTTTTTTTTAAAAATTGAATTTGAATATTGAACTTCATTGTTTATAACAAGATATACAACGTAGAATATAACTGTTTCAATGATCATTGATTGATTGATTGTTTATGTACCGTCGATAATGCTCAAGCCAGAAATAACACAGCGTTTGTTTGAAATCTTGGACAATTTTTTTTTTAAGTCGGACATGTTTCATCAGCTTTCAATTTTTAATTCTAATCTCAGACACTAATGCAACTGTCATTCTAAACTGAACATATTATTGTGCATTCTACCACGGTTATTGCAAAGATCAAAGGAAAGCCGCTGTCATTATTCTACGATATACCTTCATACGCATTAACTGATTATGAGAAAATTGATACACATCTCCCTTGCACTTCGAATTGTGCTAATGCAAAAATAAAGTACAGTGTAGATGACTGATGATTCAATATTTATAATCATAAAAATCAATCAATATAAATTATCTTGCAAAATAAATCCATAAATGGCTGAAGAACATTTGTCATTCAGTATAAACCAATCAATTGCATTCCGATAGCGATGCATATGTAAACATGGTGATGCACACATTCTGGGCACATGTCCCTACCTCTGGTATATCCAGGGGTCCGTGTTTGTCTCTATATTTTGTATTTATTGTGGGAGTTGTGAGATTGGTCGTAGTTCATTATCTTTACCTTTCACAGACAAGCTTTTCTTAAAACTGTATTGACAGCAATTGATATAATTCATTAACATCAAACTAAATACTTGAAATATTTTTTCAAAATAGATTTAGAATATCCCTATTATCTCACCCTTTTCGTCAGCTAAAAGGCTATGTAGGCCGTTTCGGAAACTGCCATGACGTGACAGTGACCTAATTCGTAGCTAAATAGGAAAACGATCGCATGTATATTTCCGAGCCGTAGTAGAATAGAAATAAAGTTCTTGTTTTCGTGTATGCTGCAGGATAACATCCTTGGTCTCTAAACGTTGTTTGAAATATAAAACCCTCGGCTAACGCCTCGACTTTTATATTTCAAAACATTTCTCAACCTCGAAGGTTATCCTGCAACATACACAAAAACAAGACCATTATTTCTTATTTCAGTGCTAAAAACGAGATGGAATCCGACCATGTCATTCAAAACGACAGTAATGCATCACATAGAATCCGACCACTCAAAATGAGCAATTCATCACGTGGAATCCGACAATTAGTCTATGTTAAAATAAAATACAAGATGGACTCCGACAACGTTTATGTTATTCAAAACGATGATGAGGAATATTGTGGGATCGTATAACTGGAAATTCTGAAACGTGTGAATTTTCATTTTACATGTGTATTTTCTAGTTGATGTTGGATACCTACAGAGAACATATTCACATATGTAAGATTAGAAAGAGTACATTCTGATAAAGCTTTAGAAACACTATTCAGAGCGCACTCTGAAACATGTTCCCCTCTTTCTACTCAGAGTTTTCGAAACTTATTAAGTGCAGAAAACTTTCTTTTAAAACGTTTAAGGCTTTGATAAAGAAATATCTGTAAACATGCTTTAGATATCCTGGATCAACCAGCATGTCCTATATTCAAATGATCTATTTTAAATACTAATGAACATTCATTTAACAAATTTTCCTACAATCGATCTTTTTCGAATAGTTCAATGCGATGCGTGCAAAACGTTCATACATGAATGAAAATACCGTCCAGATTTTTAGTTTGCAAAGAAAAACAGTATGATTAGAGAGGAAGGGATGGCGCCTGGGAAACATATGATGCATATCCACGTACGCGATGTATCGAGACCAACCATGATATCATAAAAATAGGACACAAACGGTGCCTGCCTCCTAATTTAGTATTACAGATATACAGTTGGAATGAAATCATTCATACTGACCAAGCATACTTTTTGCCTTAAACCCACTGGATTTCTTTTTCGTTTCTTTTTACATTGTAAATGATTTTTTTTTCAACGTAACATTTGTAAACGCAATGGAACATTAGATCAATATATTTTGAAGAAGTGTATTAAATTTTCAGAAAGATAGATTTCAGTGCTGTCGAAATTTTATATGGACAAAAAACTCTGAAAGGGTTCAATGAAATCATAACAAGTTTATAGAAAGCAGAATTGTTTAATATTTCAACCCAATAACAAGAAATGGAAATCGTAGCATGTTATTCTAGGGAAACTGATGTACCTAACTCTATAAACCATGACTACCTAACTCTGTAGACTAGGATTTGAGTCTAATATACTCAGGATTCATTTCTAAACAGCAATAAATTGACTACATACCATATACATATATCATCAATAGTTCTTAATCATCAGATTCTCTCACATAAAATGTACATCGCAAACAAAACACAGACATTATCATTCTACTAAAATAACCTTATCTGGTGTTATATATCTACTACTTTGATTAAATCATTTGAAACGTTTATTGTATAAGTAATACTTCAACAAATATACACGTCAAGCAAATCAACAAAGACCATGATTTAAGGTCAAGTACAACACAGTCCTACTCTTAAGATTAAATGCTGATTGAATTGGGAACTTCCTCTGGCAGAAGATATTCATACTTTCTGCTCATCTTCTCATTTCTGTTACGAATCTTGGCGCTAATGCGTTTCAAATCTTTTCTAAATCTGAAAATGATAAAAGTAATTTTGTTATACTGACCAACAGGTGCAAAGATTTTTCAATGTTTTATACAATATCCAAATTTCATCAGTCAAATTGAGGTCAAAGATTCTTCCAACATCACCTAGTAGGTTAATGAAAGGTGAAGATAATGAACAGTGATCAATCTCATAATTCCTATAAGGAATTCAAAATAGAGGGTTGGGCAAACACGGACACCTGGATATAGCATAGGTGGGATCAGGTGCCTAGGAGGAGTAAGCATCTCTTGTTGACCTGTCAAACCCACCGTAAGCCATATGTCTTTATCAGGTAAACGGAGTTATCCGTAGTCAAAATCAGTGTGCCACAAACGGCCTAAAATCATATGAAACACAGCAGTATTTTACTCAATGATATATTGTTTTGTCAAACTTGGATGTTATAACGACCACAGACTTTGCGAAATGTTGACTTTAAACGAGACTGTTCAAACCCCATCATTTTGTTTGTCAGTAGCCTGCTTCGAATTAAAAACTGATCATACGCAGAACAAGCTCTTGCGTATTGAATCAGTTGGTGTATTTTCTTAAATAAAGATGCAAATATTTGACACAATGTTTTGGGAATACATAAAACATTTCGTTTCGTAGCAAGTCCCTAGTTAAAGCAAAAGTTATATTATTTTTCATTCAGATTCAGTAGGTCTTGAAGATCTAGGAATTACGTATCTTAGTCTTCGACTAAAGCAACTGCTGCAGGATCGTACACGTAATCCACCTCAAAGTCCCCGAGGGCATTAGTGCTCCTTGCACTTAGAATTGTTGCGACAATCATCGTGTCCAGTGTAGGAGATTTGTCAAGCAAAGCTTTCATAATTTCCCCTTCTTGTAATGGTGTCTGTAATCAAACAAAGTAATGCACAAATGAATCTAATGTTTCCCCAATGTAGAAACCAGAGAGGGAAAATATGGCGTGAATCATTGTGCCTTGTGTTAAAGCAACAACAGATTTTAAACGATTTGAATGTATATGATGTGTTGTTGTGTGATGCATATGAACTTCATTTACACCTGTGACATAGACAATATTCTAGACGTTCTATATTTAGAAGGATGATTATCAGAGTTGAATAGAAAGATGATGCAATACCTGTTTACTCTAAATCTGTTACTATGTCATTTTCTAAAACTAAAACAATCTGAAAGATTGTTTTAGTATAAATAGACTGTAAATTTTGTAATAGGCACTTTGGACTTTTACATCTGAGTATTGGATTGGACTTAACGGCCGTCTTGTCACAGTTTATATTCTCGTATGTGAATTTAGCTTTTCGGTAAACCAGCACCGGACATTGTGTTTGTGAACTCTGATTAAGCCTACTGTAAGGTAGTCACTCTAACAACAAAGCCACAACAGCCAATCAAACGGAAAATAGAGGGAAAGTACATGTACATCATATTCATTTCAAAATTAAGGATTATCTCCCTCATGCATAGCTCTTATCCTTGGACGAATTTGTCTCCACTTGTTTGGCACGCTGTTTTTAGCTATATTTAGATCTAAAACTTCATAGTTATTTCGGATTTCAAACATTTGGGTTGAGCATCACTGAAGAGACATTATTTGTCGAAATGCGCATCTGGTGCATCAAAATTGGTACCGTATAAGTTTTACATTATGACCCCTGGGTCGAGGCCTCTGCTGGTGGACTGTTAGTCCCCGAGGGTCTCTACAGCCCAGTAGCTAAGTACGTCATTACTAGCTTGAAAATACGGATGTATATTTAATTGCTGTTATAAAATTTAGAAATTCATTTCAAAATTAAGGATTATCTCCCTCATGCATAGCTCTTATCCTTGTACGAATTTGTCTCCACTTGTTTGGCACGGTGTTTTTGGCTATATTTAGATCTAAAACTTCATAGTTATTTCGGATTTCAAACATTTGGGTTGAGCATCACTGAAGAGACATTATTTGTCGAAATGCGCATCTGGTGCATCAAAATTGGTACCGTATAAGTTTTACATATAAACACACAATTCCATACTGCAATATATAGAGACGTCACCATCTGTAGGTGAAGTACCACAAATTTAGACCTATACTTAGCGCTCATAGCTGTAGTAGTGAAGGTTCTTTATCGTGCAAACACCTGCCGTGACATGGGACCTCCATGTTTTAGGTCATATCCAAAAAAACCATGATTCTGAATTTTCAATACCGAGACCGACCACCGCGGTGGTCTAGAGGTAGAGCATTCGCCTCGCATACGGAAGGCCAGGGTTCGAATCCTGGCCGCGACAGACGTAAGTCATTAAAACAGGAAAAGAACCAGTTCCATCACCAAAAACTCAGCATTAGATGTGAATATCACGAGTCTTCAAATATGACCTTTAAAACGGATATCTTGTGTCACAGTAGGTGTGGCTTGCTAAAGAACCAACACTGCTCAATGGCCGTAAGCGACGAGCATGAGCCTAAAGTTGAAGCCCTTCACCGGTCTTGAGCGGGACGTTAAACAATACAAAATCAATCAACTATTATAATGTCCTAGGTTTGACGCCATGACACTAGTGGAGCTCGAGCTCACGACTTTCCGGTTACGAAACGAACGCTTTATCACTGAGCTACCGCGACCGGTTTAAACCATCTATACAAAATAAAGAATATTATTATCACTTATTGTAAAACTCTAATAACACATTTAGAAAACAATGTTATCATCCACCCATATAGTGCGAGTCGACGTTTGAACAAAATCAATTTGAACTCTATCATTTCTGATCCAATGGATTTTATCAAGATTTTTATACTAATCCCTATCGACTTCAGCAGAAATTAAATGTATACCTGCATGTTAAATTTTGACAGATGGTAAACTTCGTCTTTGAAATTCTTAAGAAGATGTGTTTGTAAAACACCGACACCCACGTGAAGCAACAAAGACGTTGGTAACCAAAGAAAGGTCTTGTCACAAGGAATATACATGTCAAATATGAAAGCCCTTTCACAACCATTAAAAAGGTATGGCCTAGATTAAAGATTTTCAAAGGCAGGTCAAATTTCAAGGTGAAAGTCACAAGGTAAAAAAATTTGATACTTAAAGATAGGTCTTGTCACAAGGAACACACATGATAAAGAACACTGATCAATCTCAAAACACATATAAAGTCAGGCAAACACAGACCACTAGACATGAGGTGGCATTAGGTGCCAAGGAAGAGTAAGCTTTCCCTGTCGACTGATCACTCCGACTGTGAGTCCTATATCTTTATCAGGTAAACGTAAATCCAAAGCAAAAATCAATGTGTAAAGAACGGGCTAACTTGGTGCATTGGTAAACTAGATCATTGCAAAGACGATAAAATTTGAGAAATGCTGACTTTAAACGAGACTGTTGAAACCCCTGTAACATAACTTATTTGTCAGTTGCCTGCCTCGATTTAAAAACTGATCATTCGCAGAGCAATCTCTTGCGTGTCGTGTCGTATCAGTTGAGAGACATAAACACCATATGCAAGTGATAGTGGAATATTGCTAAATAAATATGGAAAGACACCCCGTTTGTCATAAATTTGTGTTGTTATTTTGCCGTTTACATCTATGTTCAATATTAAAACTGTATATCTAAGGATGAAGCAGATGTGGAAGATGTGTGGTGTCTTTTATTTCGAGTTTAATGGGATATATCGAATCGACATATGCTGTCAATAGATAAAACGAAGTCGATACATCTAAATGTCTAGATATTAAAATTATCGAGTGTAATATGTGGCAATAGAAGAGTCTGTCAAAACTGATCTGAACTAATCAGTCCTACGCTGGATCAACTCAAAGTCGTTTTGATTGTTGTCAGCTTTTGTAGTTTAGTTGTAGTGTTAATTTCTTTTTCTATTTATTTTCTTTTGTATGTAAGTTGTCTATCGTCCTGAGGAAGGGTCAGGTATATATATATATATATACACAAAGTGATGATAACGAACAGTGATCAATCTCATAACTCCTACAAGCAATACAAAATAGATATTTGGGCAAACACGGACCCCTGGACACACCAGAGGTGGGATCAGGTGCCTAGGAGGAGTAAGCATCCCCTGTTGACCGGTCACACCCACTGTGAGCCCCATATCCTGATCAGGTAAACGGAGTTATCCGCAGTCAAATCAGTGTGCCAAGAACAGCTTAACAATCGGTATGAAACACGTCAGACAGCATTTGACCCAATGTGAGATTGCATTGACGAACTAGATCGTTATAACGACCATAGAATTTGCGAAATGCTGACTTCAATCGAGACTGTTGAAATCCCTGTACCATCAACTTGTTTGTCAGTAGCTTACCTCGATTTAAAAACTGACTATACCCAGAACAAGCTCTTGCATATCGAATCAGTTGAGATATATAAACACCATATGCAGGTGATAATGGAATATTGCTACATAAATGTGGGAAGTTGACGACGGAGAAGCTGAAATTATCCCGTTTGTCATACAGTTGAGTTGTCAGTTTGCCGTTAATGTCTACTTTCAATAAAATATCTAAGTATGAAGCAGAAATGGACGACCCTGTGGTGTCCTTTATTTCGAGCTCACAGGGATATATCAAATCGACATATGAATGAAAGCTATCATTGTTAATAGACAAAACGTCATCGATATCTATCTTAATGTTTGGTCTGTCAGGACTCTCAAGTATGCAAACAGAATCTTCTCTGAAGCATAAACTTTTCATTATTTTTATCCTGTTCGATCGACTAGCTGTTGCAGTCAGTGGAAGTATGGGCACATTCAAACTAAGGGATCGTAACTCGCCAATCTTTGAAAAATATTTTCTGAAGGCTTCCTCATTTTTCTGTCCTTCACCCCTGAAAAATATCAGAATAACTTAATTTCTTCATCATCAGAAATTTAATGTATGTTGTAAAATGTATTTTTTTCCTATATTTAATTTGAACAAGTGTCCTTTTTAGAGTAGAACCCATCTACGGAAGTATGAAATCTGTAGGGTTATATACCATTGATAAACTGTGTGGGCTTCGTCAATGGCTGTCAACCTATGTCGTGCCGAAAATTCGGGGTGCCTAAAGATATCTCCATTCGTCATTTCCAACTAAAGCTTCAGGACTTCCGAATACGAATTGGTAATAGCCCTTAGATACATCGTCTTTGCAACAATCGGTCATTCCGACATATGTTGCACGGAAACCCAATCCTGTAAGCCGATTCTTTTGATCCTTTATAATGCTTAGTAGCGGGAAAATTATGACACATACAGCCGATTGTCCAAACACCACTGGAGAACTCTCATAGATGAGGGACTTTCCACTCCCTGTCCTCGTACCTAAGAATACATCTTGGCTCCGCTGTATGCTTTCTATAGCTCGTAACTGATCTACCGTTAATTTTACTTGAAAACTTTCTCAACCTTTTCTTTCGTTGTCTCCCCCATACTTGTTTACATTTACTAAGTAACAGTATTATGAAAGCTGTCACCTTATTGGCTAGATTGTAAAGTTAAAATCCAGAAACATCCGCTAGGTGTCGGCACTGCGGGCCACGGTTTTAGTGGCGTAATCTGCCAAGGGTTTGTGAGGAGCGAAGCGGACCGAAAACGGTTGGCTTGCGAAGATGAGAGGGCGATTGACTGTCCATAATCGGTCTAAACATTCATGAAAGTGACTGTAGTAGGTATCGGACATCTTTCAAAATCTACTTCACAAGCTGTAGATGAAACATTATCGGCGACACTGAGAATCAACTTCTATACGTGTAATTTGTACGACTAGTATAATTTGACCTTTTGACTCAGCATGTCGTGTGCAAAACATATACGAAGGCAAAGTGTTCAGGGTTAAAATGCTGGATAATTCATAGAGAACATCTAACGGAAATTAACTGGTTTCTATGCTGTTTATTTGTTTGCATGCATAATTGTAGTCATTGTGCATTGATAAAGTGGCATTTGATTTAAAGATCCGAAACCGGGACATGTGGGGAAGTTGTTTGGCGGGGATTTCTACTCTAATAACTTTTAAGAACGCGTTCAACACTTAAAACAGACTACAGAACGGTTATATGATGTGTGTGTCTTTGTGTACATGTGTGGGTGTCATTTCAGAGATTTCATTTGGATTTAAGAGACAGAGCAAAGGCAAAAAGAAAGAGTTTCCTTAGTATACAATTTGGACAAGGGATGATCAGGCAAGTCCGAAGTCCATATATCATTAAATATCATTATCATTATACCCGCACATTGTAAAGAAAGTTCGGGTATATTGTTGTTACCCTGTTCAGTCCGTCCGTCTGTCACACTTTCTTTATCCTCAACCCCCCCCCCCCCTTCATCTTAAGTAGTAACCAATTGACCTTTTGGAAGATGATTGGCGGTGTCCTGTAGATGTGCAATTAGGTTTCAGAATTTTCATTTTCACCCTTGGGACGAAATGGGGGTCAAAAAAGACAATTTTATACATACATCTCTTTCCCAGAATTCCTCTTACATTTAATATAATAGCAAAATTATCTTTGAAAGATGAATGGTGGTGTCCTGTAGATGTGAATAAGTTTTTGGAATTTTCATTTTTACCCTGGGGCCCAAATTGGAGTTGAAAAACAACATTTTGTTTCTTAAAAAAAAGACCCTGGTTCCCTGAACTCCTCTTACATCTTGCACAGTACCCAAATGATATTTTGGAAGATAATTGGTGGTGTACTTTAGAAGTGAGCTAAAGTTTTAGAATTTTCATTTTCACCCTGGGACCCAAATGGGAGTCCAAAACCGACATTTTTTCTAAAAGAAAAATACCTGCATCCCTGAATTCCTATTCCATTTTACATATTACTCAAATGATCTTTTGGAAGATAATTGGTGGTGTCCTATAGATGTGCACTAAAGTTTCAGAATTTTAGTTTTCACCCTAGGGGCCAAATGGGAATCGAAAAAAGACATTTTTTCTGAAAAAAAAATCCTGGTTCCGAGAACTATAACATTTTACACAGTACCCAAATTATCTTTTGGAAGGTAATTGGGGGTGTCCTATAGATGGTGCACTAAGGTTTCAGAATTTTAGTTTTCACCCTAGGGCCCAAATGTGAATCGAAAACAACATTTGTTTAAAAAGAAAACAAAGCCTGCTTCCCTGAATGCCTATTCCATTTTACATGTTACCCAAATGATCTTTTGGAAGATAAATGGTGGTGTCCTATATATGTGCAATAAGCTTTCGGAGTTTTCATTTTCACCATGTGGCCCAAATGGGAGACGAAAACCGACATTTTTTAAAAAAGAAAAAATACCTGCTTACCTGAATTACTATTCCATTTTACATATTACCCAAAGATCTTTTGAAAGATAATTAATGGTGTCCTATAGATGTGCACTAAGGTTTCTGAATTTTCATTTTCACCCTGGAGTCCAAATGGGAATCGAAAAACGACGTTTTTTCTGGAGAAAAAAATCCTGTTTCCCAGAACTCCTATAACATTTTACACAGTATCCAAATTATCTTTGGGAAGGTAATTATGGGTGTCCTGTAGATGTGCACTAAGGTTTCAGAGTTTTCATTTTCACCCTGGGGCCCAAATGGGAATCGAAAAACGACATTTTTTCTAAAAGAAAGAAAACCTGCTTCCCTGAATTCCTAATCCATTTTACATATTACCCAAATTATCTTTTGGAAGAAAATTGGTGGTGTCCTATAGATGTGCACTTCCATTTTCACCCTGGAGTCCAAATGGGAATCGAAAAACGACGTTTTTTCTGAAAAAAAAATCCTGGTTCCCAGAACTCCTATAACATTTTACACAGTACCCAAATTATCTTTTGGAAGGTAATTGGTTGTGTTCTATACATGTGAACTAAGGTTTCGGAATTTTCATTTTCACTCTTGGGCCCAAATGGGCGTCGAAAAACAACGTTTTTTCTAAAAACAAAACATCTCGTTTCCAGAATTCCTCTAACATTTCATGCATTACTGAAATGATCTTTTGGAAGGTAATTGGTGGTGTCCTATAGATATACAAGAAAGTTTTAGAACTTCTGTATAGGCCCGGTGGGAGGGGTAAGGGGGCAAATAAGGACTGGAAATGACGTTTTCTGTCATGAAGCTTGTTACTTGAACTCTAAGTAGTCACATGATATTCTTCAATGACCTTGAAAAGAGTGTCAGATGTCAAGGTCACATTCTCCCCAAGGTTGTGGGGTTAACATTCAAAGTGGGGGTCAAGGTTAAAGGTCACATTCTAAAAAAGCTTTGGGGGTTAACCTTGAAAGTAGGGGGTCAAGGTCAAAGATCAAGGTCACACATCCAGGTGCGAGCCTCCACAAACGACGCAATTCATCACATACCAAATGGGAAGAAATCACCCACCTTTCAACAGCTGTCTAAACCAAGTATTAGAGAAATAGACAGTAGATAACCGACAATCTATGCATTCCTGGAAGAAACAATCTGCACAGAAAAGCTCGGTCAACGTCAAGGATGACTGCATGCTACCCTTTCCATAGAAACCTGACACCGTGTACAATATTACTCACATACATGTAGATCTGTGACATTCCCCTATGCCCACTCCAGTACACATGACCATGGAAAATCACTGTTTACATAGTCTAACTGCAGGTCATTTTCATTGAAATAGCGAAACAGACCTTGTACAATGAAGATCAGTGTAATTGAACTAACCGAGTGCAAATTTACACATATCTGCCCAACAACATTAGGGCACCAGTAGTGATTTTTTAGCAATACACAAAACTGACATTCTGCACCATTCTCAACTTCTACCCAAATTTATTTTGAATCTTTGTTAATGACATGCCGATTTCCATTTTCAGCCTACATCAACTCAAACTGAGCCTCCTTAAATACATCAACACCGCAACCAACCAACCAATCAACCAATCTACCAAACAATTAAAACACGCATTCACATATACACACACAAAGATATATAGAGTTTAGTATCCAATTGAAATCATGTTATGTTGACGGCATCTATTCCTTTGTTTTTAAATTTGAGCTTAAGGAACTGGCGGCATGATTTGGAAGGAATGTCGTCCATGACCCGTGATGGTTTAAAGAGCCTGTGATATGTTGCATAATTATAGAGTTCAGTCTATATTCAGGTGTTGAAAAATCCAAGTATAGACTAGCTGTAGCTTCTTCAAATAACGTATCTAATACTCTCAATGGAACAGAGTAAAGTTTTGTACGAATATGATGTGGACCTAATTGTCTGTTGACGTAAGGCAAAAGTGAATCAAACGTGACATAATTTATAATTGGTCTTTTATATGAACGATGTCCATGACTGCGTTTTGTCTTTGAGTATTGGAAAAGAGTCCCATCACATTCACGTTATTTTCTTGTGGACTGGTCAAATTTCCCACATCAAACGGAGTTATCCGTAGTCAAAATCAGTGTGCCAAGAACGGCCTAACAATAGGTATAAAACATGTCAGACAGCATTTGACCCAATGATAGGTTGTATTGACGAACTAGATCGTTATAACGACCATAGAATTTGCGAAATGCTGACTTCAATCGAGACTGTTGAAACCCCTCCACCATCAACTTGACTGTCAGTAGCTTGCCTCGATTTAAAAACTAACTATACCCAGAACAAGCTCTTGCGTATCGAATCAGTTGAGAGATATACACACCATATGCAGGTGATAATGGAATATTGCTACATAAATATGGGAAGTTGACGATGGAGAAGCTGAAATCATCCCGTTTGCCATACAGTTGAGTTGTCAGTTTGCCGTTAATATCTACTTTCAATAAAAATATCTAAGTATGAAGGAGAAGTGGACGACTCTGTGGTGTCTTTTATTTCGAGCTCACAGAGATATATCAAATCGACATATGAATGAAAGTTATCATTGTTAATAAATAAAAGTCATCGATATATCTGAATGTCGAATTGAAGGTCACAGCAAGATATTTCTTCTCCCGTATAGGTTTTTCAAAAAATTTTGCTTCATATGAATATACATGTAGAAACAGGTCAGCTAACAAAGGTGCACAATTCGTGCCCATGGGAATTCCAACAGACCTGATCACCAAAGACCACGAAAATATTGTCAATGCGGAACTATAGCATATTTTTTATTTCAACTTCAGAGTACTTGTGTGTGGAATCAGAATGGTGTTTAGCAAAGTAAGGTTTTGGATGACTGATCACTAGATATGAATATTTCCTTTTCCCATTTTCGTTGAAGAAGCAACTGTCTATGATGTCAAAAAGTCTAATTTTAAAATCTTATTCCTTAGATTTAAGAAATTTCTTACTCATTAAATTTGTTGAATTAACTATGCATTGTGTTCATTTAATGTGCACTATATTTTGACGTGCAAGTTCTCATTCCAAGACGCTGTTCCACTAAGCAAACATTCCCGATGAATATATCATTACTTATAGAGGTAATGTAAACAAACAGTGATTCAGTAATTAGATATAAATATAAGAATTAAACAGCATTTCTGAGCTGTTCATGGTCAATATGAACGGATTTGGATTTGAGGTAAATTCACTGTGAATCGCTAGCATCTAAATTTGTCGTTAATTATGTTGGATATTATTTTGCGTTTCAATTTTTAATCAAGCTAAAGCAAACATTAATATCTTAAAGTCGGACTGCGATGCGTCCGCAAATTAACAAAATTTGCTCTGAAATAATTACCATAACCCAAAAATATCTAGTTGTAAATATCAATAATTACCATAACTCAAAAATATCTAGTTGTAAATATCACAATGGAAAGAAAGTGAATCATATTTTACATTATACATGTACATACAATTCTTAAAAATGATATAGCCTATCAGGTGGCGCACGAAATTCTGGTTTGAATGATACATAACTTTCGGTCAGATCCCCTACCACTTGCTCAAACACTTCACAGTTAGAAAACGTTTTGTAAATTGCTCTCAGCCGTTCGTTTCCTTCAGTTATTTAGAAAATAAAAGTCCACCTAAACTTCAATTACATCAGTGAATAGACAACATCATTACAAATGTATACCATAAACGTCAGGAAGAAAACATTGGAATTAAGAGGATTATTAGTGAAAATTTAAATACAACGCTGGATACAACCATTCTATGAAAGTATAGTGTAGGATACAACCATTCCTAGTACATTGACAATATGCAACGATCCATGTTTTTGATATCTTAGATGCCAGCTTGCGCTTCGTTATGTTTTTTTTTTCAATTAAATTTGAATATTGAACTTCATTGTTCATAATAAGATATACAACGTAAGATATAACCATTTCGATGATCATTGATTGATTGAGTGTTTTACGTTCCGTCGAGAATGCTCAAGCCAGAAATAACACAGCGTTTGTTTGAAATATTCGTGGTCTTTGGTGATCAGATCTTCCAACAGTCTGTTGGAATTCCCATGGTCACGAATTGTGCTCCTTTGTTAGCTGACCTGTTTTTATATTCATATGAAGCAGAATTTATTCAAAAACTTCTACGTGAGAAGAAAAAATCTCTCGCTGTGACCTTCAATTCGACTTTTAGATATATCGATGACGTTTTGTCTATTAACAATGATAGCTTTCATTCATATGTCGATTTGATATATCCCTGTGAGCTCGAAATAAAGGACACCACAGAGTCGTCCACTTCTGCTTCATACTTAGATATTTTATTGAAAGTAGACATTAACGGCAAACTAACAACTCAACTGTATGACAAACGGGATGATTTCAGCTTCTCCATCGTCAACTTCCCACATTTATGTAGCAATATTCCATTATCACCTGCATATGGTGTTTATATATCTCAACTGATTCGATATGCAAGAGCTTGTTCTGGGTATAGTCAGTTTTTAAATCGATGTAAGCTACTGACAAACAAGTTGATGGTACAGGGATTTCAACAGTCTCGATTGAAGTCAGCATTTCGCAAATTCTATGGTCGTTATAACGATCTAGTTCGTCAATACAACCTATCATTGGGTCAAATGCTGTCTGACCTGTTTCATACCGATTGTTAAGCCGTTCTTGGCACACTGATTTTGACTGCGGATAACTCCGTTTACCTGATCAGGATATGGGGCTCACGGCGGGTGTGACCGGTCAACAGGGGATGCTTACTCCTCCTAGGCACCTGATCCCACCTCTGGTGTGCCAGTGGTCCGTGTTTGCCCAACTATCTATTTTGTATTGCTTGTAGGAGTTATGAGATTGATCACTGTTCGTTATCTTCACCTTGCATATTGGACAATTTTTATTTTCAGTCGGACATGTTTCATCAGCTTTCAATTTCTAATTCTAATCTCAGACAGTAAAGCAACTGTCATTCTAAACTGAACATATTATTGTGCATTCTAACACGGTTATTGCAAAGATTAAAGGAAAACCGCGGTCATTATTCTACGATATACCTTCATACATATTAACTGATTATAAGAAAATTGATACACATTTCGCTTGCACTTGGAGTTCTGTTGATGCAAAAATAAAGTAGATGACCGATGATTCAATATTTATAATCATAAAAATCAATTAATATAAATTATCTTGTCAAAAAAATTCATAAATTGTAATTCAGTATAAACCAATCAACTGCATTCCGATAGCGATACATATGTAAACATAGTGATACACTCCTCCTGGGCACATGACCCCACCTCTGGTATATCTAGGGGTCCGTGTTTGCCCAACTCTATATTTTGTATTTATTGTGCGAGTTTTGAGATTGGTCGCAGTTCGTTATCTTCACCTTTCACAGACAAGTTTTTCTTAAACTGTATTGAAAGCAATTGATATAATTCGTTAAGATCAAACTAAATACTTGAAATATTTTTCAAAATAGATTAAAAATATCCCTATCATCTCATTTTTTTTGTCAGCTAAAACCAATGTAGGCCGTTTCGGAAACTGCCATGACGTCAGTGACCTAATTCGTAGCTATATAGGAAAACGATCGGCTGTATATTTCCGAGCCGTAGTAGAATAGAAATAAAGTTCTTGTTTTCGTGTATGCTGTAGGATAACATCATTGATCTCTAAATGTTGTTTGAAATATAAAACCCTCGGCTATCGTCTCGACTTTTATATTTCAAAACATTTCTCGACCTCGAAGGTTATCCTGGAACATACACAAAAACAAGTTATTTCTTAATTCAGTGCTAAAAACGAGATGGAATCCGACCATGTCATTCAAAACGACAGTAATGCATCACATAGAATCCGACCATTCAAAATGTGCAATTCATTACGTGGAATACGACCATTAGTCTATGTTAAAATAAAATACAAGATGGACTCCGACAACGTTTATGTTATTCAAAACGGTGATGAGGAATATCGTGGAATCGTATAACTGAAATTTCTGAAACGTGTGATTCTACATTTGCATTTTCTACCTGATGTTGGAAAACTATAGAAAAGAGTTTTAAAACGTTAGATTAGAACACTTCAATGAATATTTTGGAAATAGTAAATTCGATCATAATTCTGATAAACCTTTAGAAACACTATTCAGAGCGCACACTGAAACATGTTCCCCTATTTCTACTTAGAGTTTTCGAAACTTATTTAGTGCAGAAAACTTTCTTTCAAAATGCTTAAGGTTTTGATATCAAAACATGTTTTAGATATCCTGGATCCACCAGCATGTCCTATATTCAAATGATCTATTTTAAATACTGATGAACATTCATTTGAGAAAAAAAATTCTACAACCGATCTTTTTCGAATTGTTCAATGCCGATGTGTGCAAAAGGTTCATACATGAATGAAAATACCGTCCAGATTTTTATTTTCCAAAGGAAAATAGCATGGTTAGAGAGGATGGGATGGTGCCTGGAAAACATATGATGCATATCCACGTACAGTACGCGATGTATCGAGACCAAACATGATAGTCATAAATCTACAATTTTGAGCTTTGTGGTGTGGAAGAAATGACACAAACAGTGCATTCCTCCTAATTCAGTGTTACAGATATACAGTCGGAATGAAATCATTCATACTGATCAAGCAGGTTTTTTGCGTTAAATCCGCTGGATTCCTTTTTCGTTTCTTTTTACATTGTAAATGATTTTTTTAACGTAACATTTGTAAACGCAATGGAAAATTAGATCAATATATTTTGAAGAAGTGTATTGAATTTTCAGAAAGATAGACTTCAGTGCTGTCGAAATTTTATATGGACAAAAAACTCTGAAAGGGTTCAATGAAATCATAACAAGTTTATAGAAAGCAGAATTGTTTAATATTTCAACCCAATAACAACAAATGGGAATAGTAGCATGTTACTCCAAGGAAACTGATGTACCTAACTCTATAGACCATGACTTGAGTCCCATATGCTCAGGATTCATTTCTAAACAGCAATAAATTGACTACATACCATATACATATATCATCAATAGTTCTTAATCATCAGATTCTCTCACATAAAATGTACATCGCAAACAAAACACAGACATTATCATTCTACTAAAATAACCTTATCTGGTGTTATATATCTACTACTTTGATTAAATCATTTGAAACGTTTATTGTATAAGTAATACTTCAACAAATATACACGTCAAGCAAATCAACAAAGACCATGATTTAAGGTCAAGTACAACACAGTCCTACTCTTAAGATTAAATGCTGATTGAATTGGGAACTTCCTCTGGTAGAAGATATTCATACTTTCTGCTCATCTTCTCGTTTCTGTTACGAATCTTGGCGCTAATGCGTTTCAAATCTTTTCTAAATCTGAAAATGATAAAAGCAATTTTGTGATACTGACCAACAGGTGCAAAGATTTTTCAATGTTTTATACAATATTCAAATTTCATCAGTCAAACTGAGGTCAAAGATGTTTCCAACATCACCTAGTAGGTTAATGAATGGTGAAGATAACGAACAGTGATCAATCTCATAATTCCTATAAGGAATACAAAATTAAGAGTTGGGCAAACACGGACCACTGGACAAACCAGAGGTGGAATCAGGTGCCAAGAAAGAGTAAGCATCCCCTGTTGATCGGTTACATCCGCCATAAGCCCTATACATGTATCTTGATCAGGTCAACGGAGTTATTCGTAGTCAAAATCAATGTGCGAAGAACGGCCTAACAATCTATGAAACACGCCAGACTCCATTTAACCCAATGATAGGTTGTATTGGCAAAGTAGATCGTTATAACGATCATAGAATTTCCAAATGCTGACTTTAAATGAGGCTGTTGAAACCCCTGCAACATCAACTTGTTTGTCAATAGTCTGCTTCGATTTAAAAACTGACCAAACGCAGAACAAGCTCTGGCGTTTCGAATCTGTTGGTGTTTTTTCTTCAACAAACTTTTTCTTAAATCTTAAAATCGAAATCTTGAGAAAAAGATGACAAAATATTTGACACAATTTTCTGGGAAACCATACACCATTTCATTTCGTAGAAAATCTCAAGTTAATATTATTTTCCTTCAGATTCAGTAAGTCTCAAAGATCAATGAATGATGTGTCTTACTCTTCCACTAGCGCAACTGCTACAGGATCATACACGTACTCCACCTCAAAGTCCCCGAGGGCATTAGTGCTCCTTGCACTTAGAATTGTTGTGATGATCATCGTGTCCAATGTCGTAGATCTGTCAAGCAAAGCTTTCACAATTTCTCCTTCTTGCAATGGTGTCTGAAATTTAAATAGAATAGTGCACAAATTAATTTAGTATTTCCCCTATGTAGAAACCAGAGAAGGAAAATATGGGGTGAATCATTGTACCTTGTATTAAAGAATCAACAGATTTTAAACGATTTGAATGTATATGATGTGGTGTTGTGTGATGCATATGAACTTCATTGACACTGTGAAATAGACAGGATTGTAGACGTTCTATATTTAGAACGATGATTGTCAGAGTTCAATAGAAAGATGATGCAATACCTGTTTACTCTAAATCTGTTACTATGTCATTTTCTAAAACTAAAACAATCTGAAAGATTGTATTAGTATAAATAGACTGTAAATTTTGTAATAAGCACTTTGTACTTTCACATCCGAGGATGGGATTAGACTGAAAACGACCGTCTTGTGACAACTTATATTCTCGTGTATGAATTCAGCTTGGCTGTTAACCAGCATCAGACACTGTTTCTGTGAACTTTGATTAGGCCTACTGTAAGTTTGTAATTTTTATTGATATATCTTTATGTAAATAATTGTAAATAAATTGTTAAATCTTTGAATGCGATTCAATTTCTGCTGGTCTTTGGATTTATTCTGAATCAAAACTCCTTATTTTAGCTGCTATAATCCGGATAAATACACGTTGAAGATAGTTATTTAATCAGTAATACAGTAATTTAATCTGCTTGAGTGTGAATAAGATGTGTACAGTAATTGACTGTGGCAATGTGGAATTTTTAGAATTACAAGACAAACGTTTCATTAACATATATATTACGGGTACAATATATCTACATAAACGCCCCTTGTCGATCTTAATTACAGGTGCTCGGGGCTCTCCCTATAGAGACATCCCTTGTGGATCTTAATTACAGGTGATCGGTGCTCTCCCTATAGAGACATCCCTTGTGGATCTTAATTTAGACCTATCATGCATTACGCCCAGGGCTGTAGCAGTGAAACGGTTTTATCGTGGCAATTCTTGCCGCGATATGGCACCTCGGGTTTTATCCGGAAGACCCACAACAGTCACGTCTAAATGTTGAATGTTTCGTGAACGTGCAGTCACTACATATCCCTATGTATTAAGTGGAACGAGGTCAAGGCACAATTTGGGCTCGAACCTTCACACCCATGGTCATGAAGTAAAGTCTTTAACCATTAAGCCACCGCAGCCAATCACTGGGAGAGTAGAAGAAAGTGAATGGACATCATCTACAAACACCATCGCCGTAAAATGGCTGAAATATTGCCAAAACGGCGTAAAACCATAATCAATCAATCGATGTACAAACACTTCACAAAATTCTATACAACAATGTTGATTGATTGTTTGATTATTTTACGTCCCGTCGAGAATTTTTTCACTCATATTGTAGCCTGATATCTTTTAGGTAAATGGAGTAATCCGTAATCGAAATCAATGTCTAAAGAACGGCCTAACATTGATATGAAACAAGTCAATTAACATTTGACAGGCATTGGTATATTAGATCGTTATGAAGACCATAAAATGATATCGTACCATTTCATCTTTTGATCAGTAGGAGGACCTTGATATACATGCATATAAAAAGCCCCTGTCTTGTTAATCCGCTGACATGGTGTCATATTACAAGGAACACATGACACTGAAACAGTACACACATGTAATACGCCTGTGGCAAGCTTATGTAGGGTGTTTTCTTAAGCCACTAGATGAAAGCCTGCGCAAGTGTGGGAAATCACAAATAATATTGCATAGAGGAAGGACTTTTTAATGCGTTTTTGAATTGTT